>NC_068374.1:34170749-34428249 GCF_023724105.1 Carassius gibelio | reverse complement strand
AAGACTTTGACAGGTAACACACTTCCAAAAGAGGGCATAGGTGGCGCTTTTCTGAACTGTAAAATAACTATGCTTTCATGGACTTAATGAGTCATGTGTGCTAATGAAGGCCACAATCATGTGAGCCATTTGGGACAGGGATATCGCGATCACATGGCCTGCACGGGAGGAGAGCTCTGAGGACAGCGGGAGGTAAAATGTGGTAATGTGTTTTCACCTTGGACTGTTGTTTAGACTTAAAGATCATGGGTTAAAGCGTGTGTGCGGATCCGTACAGCTGGCAGCTTTTGTTAAAAGAGACGAAGGGGAAGAGAATGAGCAGTTTACTCATCTGATAGCCAATTTACCTCAGGGGAGAGAGAAAGCACTGAATTCAGAGCGGCTCAATGTTTACCCAATTACTTTCCAAATCCACCTCCAGACTCTGTGTGTGTGTTTGGGGATGGATGCAGCATCTCTTTCCATATTCTGAGCCGTTGTTCATTGTCCTGTGTGCTCAACTGTTAATCTATCTATCCCAGCTCGATGGTGGATCATGCAACGCTATCTGCATTAATAGTGCAGGGAACTTGTTGCTGAAAAAACACTATGAACTGATGGTGTGAATAGAGGACTTTACCTGCTGTCAGCTGATATTCAAACCAAAAGAAGGATGAAATATCACTAATGTGATAAATGTGATGCAATTAAGTCTCTTTTACACTGTAATTAACATGCATCGCCAGTGACCAGTCGTGATGTTTCTAGCAGAATGCATATTGTTATTTCAGTCAAGAAGCTATATTAAATACACATGTCCCTCGTATGATCTTTGCAGTGAATGTTTTGTGTTATATACCTCTAAAGATGCTGTGATCGATTGCTCTGCTGCAGGAGGGAAGGTACCCAGTCCAGATATAACCTGAAAACAGCACAAAGTCAGCAATCATTCAACGTTTAGAGCCCCTGAACAGTAATTCCTGTCTGAACTCAAAGTGCAAGCCCAAAATAATTACTGAAATCTTACTGAAACAAGTACCTGTACTTTTCATCAGTGAAACTTTGATCACCTCCAGTTTAAATATTTAATCATGGGGAAATCTCTTTTTATTACCTTATTAATCAAGGAACAAGCTTTGGCAGCTGCTGGCATGTTTTTTTTTAATGGGTCAGCTCGGGAACTACATCAGCTGGTGCTAAAAAAGCCACTTGTGAAATATCACCACTCTACTTCTACTAAAAAAAAATGACACACACTAATGTTTCTTGGAAGAAAGTGAGTTATATGGGCTTGGAATTACACAAGGGGGAATAAATGACAGAATCCTGCACTGTGGAGTGAAATATAGTAACTTACAGTGTCTCGAATGAGAGCTGGCGTACTTACTTTAGCCACAGATTGCTGCAGGCGGAAAAGAGAGTTCACCACGGCAATATTTCGCCTCTGACCCTCCGTCAGGGGTCCGATCACCTGACTGGCGTCCCCTTGTGTGCACAGCTGAGAGAAAGGAGGAAGAAAAAAACGATTAAACAATATTAAGCATCACAACTTGAGTAAATAATCAAGGAGCCAACATCAAAAGTGAGGCGAGCGCAGGCTCCCACTAATTTCCCCAGATGCCCCGGTGTTTGTCTGAGGTCAGAAGCGCTTTGCTCAGCGGTCAGCATGCATCAAACATGGAGGGCGAGCAACAGGGAGACGGAAAAGAAGAAGGATTTGCCACACCACAGGAACTAACAAGCCAAAGGTTGTCTCAGTCACGAGCGGACCACAGCACTCAAACACGCATTCGTGCCGCACTGCTGCCTCCTGACAAAAACAAACAGCCGCTACAGACAAAACAACTCGAAACCCAACTCGTGCAAACGCAGCACAACCTCCAAGACATCACACCTCTCATCAAAGGTGGAAACTGGGGAGAAAAAAAAAGAAATCACACATCGCCTGCGAGGAAACATAGGATAGTGGCAGCAGGGGTATCATGGCACAGTATAAAAATGGCAAGGAAACGGTAAATTAACGTTTCCCGTGGCAGTGTGGAGATGCCGAGTGAGGTGCGGCAACACTAGTGAACAACTGAAGTGGGTTTCTCCATCACACCTGATGTTAAATAAAGCATAGCCTCCGGTGTATATCTGCAAACCAATACGATAATAAACCTTTCTGAGATTTACTGCTGTGTGAGCCGAGGTCTGCGGTAAACCTGAAGACCGAAAACATTCTTATACCTCTCTAATCCTCATGGAAGTGCACCGTTGTCAAATATTCCCCCTGCAGCTAAACCAGATTACAGGAAGCTACTTTAAAACTCAAACACTGACCTATTTTTGGGGAGAAAAAAATTCTAAAAAAATCCATTAGGGAGAATGTCCATTAGTTATTAGAACTTTAGTTTAAAGGGATAAATCACTCACAAATAATTATTTTCTTACCCTTATGTTGTTCTAAATCCATAAGTGGTTAATCTTCAAGGCATAAATGACAAGATTTGTATTAACCCTTATGCGTTGTTGGGGATATTTTCGTCCACTAGGGGGTTAAGTTGAGTCTTATTTTGGCCTCAACTTTCTCTGCGTTTCAGCAAATGGAATGATTTTTGGTGATAAATCTTATTTTGACACATATTTTTGGGAAAATGCTTAGAAATTTTACAAAAACTCAACAATACACTCTGGGCAAATTCACTACTCTTTCGTTATGTTCATGGATGACAACATCCACTAAATTAAACTGCTGTAAAAATGTATCAGATAAATATTTTTTGAATAAATCTACCTTTTATCAACCTCAGTCCTGATAACAAATGTTTAAAAAAAAAAAAAAAAGCTTTTTTTTGTTGTTTTGTTTGCACAGGCCTGTCTAAAGGGTTAATGGTCCCACCAAGTGATCAACCGTAAAAATGACAAATTTTACCTCCTCCCAAAAGGGAAAACCACCAACCATCAAGAATGCATTATTATATGGTGTCATTGCTTTGCAATCAAAAAATGTTGTTATAATGGCAGTCAATGGGGCAAAAACAGCCATCAACAATAAATGAGGGAGAAAAAATTAAAATCTAATGCTGCACAAAACCGAACAATGCATCAAAGCCAACGTTGTTACTAATATTAGACATACCCACGACTGTGATAAAAGGTAAAAAAAATCTAGTCACAATTACTTTTATATTGAAAATAAGTTATTTTATTTGCTTTCCACTCTCAAATCAGTGACATCATTTACGAACTTGGTAATTAAAGAGTTTTTTTCTTTTTTTTATATCTGGGCTGAGGTTGATTAATAGAAAAAAATATTTATCCGATACATTTTTACAGCAGTTTAACTGAGTGGATGTTTTCATCCTGAACATAACTAAAGGCAAGTGAATTTGAACAACACACAAGGGTTAAACCACTCTTTTCATCTAGATTTCTTTTATGATGTCTTTATGAACTTTTTGGATCTTCGTAGTTTTGGTTACCTGGACAATCAGTGGAGTCAGATATCAAATTGCTGTCACTGTTTCAGAAATCCATCTCCCTGCAAGTGCACTCCATGTAAATCTAAGGATCAGTTTAAGTCCCAGTCCATTAATCACAGCAGGAAGGATATGAGAGGTCAATAGAGATACAGTCCTTCACTTTGTCTTCATTTATAACAGTCTGTTTGCTGTCTGTGTTAAGCTGGGTTTAATCAAAAAGAAACCATCTGTGTTTTGACAGGGAGAACTTCTCGTTCCCTTTATTGTGAGGACATACAGTATTTCCGACTGCTTGAAAGATTAATGCAATATACTACTATGATATCACTTCCAGTCCAAGGACAGGTTAAAGTTTGGCCCTGAACTGACCTTTAATTGAGTGCATAGGGTTCAGACAGCTCATCGCACACATCTGTAATGCAGGAAAGAGCAGAACCAAACCCTCGTTATTCATCTGCTTGCTGACATAAGACAGATCAAGTCAGTGGGCCAGTGATTGGAGGACAGACACCAGACTAATCCAATCACACCCTCCCTGGCCAGGCAGCATCAATCACACCTCCAGCTCACACTGAATGGAGACAGACCTACATGAACAAGTTTGGTCATCTCGCTACAGCGGTGAGTCGATTTAAACCGCTAAGAGGGAAAATAAAACCAGATGGATAACACGAATCAGTGTTTGAAACACCGAACCTCTATAATGTTCAGAGAGAAATAATGTAGAGTCAGACTTGAATTTCTGAGGGGTTAATGATAACTGGAAAAAGGACAGAAAAACTGGATTACTTGATAGAGACCTTAAAATAATTCCACTCCTTCCTAAGCAGAGAAGTGCATTTAGTAAACCAATAGCATGAATATTGTGTTGCAAACCGATTTGTTCTCCAACTACTGGTGTTTATTTTTTAAAGCATTGGATTCTCAGTCCCACCTTTGCCTGATTTGTGTGGCTTCTTTTCATGGACCAAATCAACAAGCACCTCTAACGAGGGAGGTTGGGATCCACCCTGCCGTCTTGTTGAGATGAGCGCCTCCCTACATTGGCTCTCTTAATGAGCTCAGTTGTCGACCGTGTGTGTGTGTCACCTCCCCGGCCGGGTTTAGGGGCATGAGAACAGACAGCCTCCCGCTCAGCTCATTATCTCTGTGTGCGTCTTACCAACTGCTCTGACTTGACGCAGAAAAGCTGCACAGTCTTGGCGGCGTTCTTGGTTACTGCGATCGTCAGGCCGGAATCCACTGATGCAACATTCAGCTCACTAACGTGCAAAAACAACATAAAGGAGCAACTGTTAACAAATTACAGTCAGTGAAAACAGTCAGCAGTCTGCTTATTTTTACACTAATCACTATAATTTTTTCCAGTCCATTATTTGGCATTTTAATCAATTGTAACTATTTATTATATGACATTTCTCTTGACTTGTAATGTCTGCATTGCATTATGGGATTGCCTTCTTCATGAAGGACACATGCAATGCTTCCTTAAAGGTTTAGTTCACCCAAAAATGAAAATTACGCTTTGTTTAACTCACCCCCAAGGCATTCTAGGTGTATATGATTTCTTCTTTATTGTATTAAAATTAGTCTTTGATCTTTCAAGCTCTATCGTAGCAGGTGTTGCATTGCGTCAGTCCAAAATACGTTAAATAAAAAGTGTATTAAATAAAAAGTAAAAAAAATAAAAACACTTTTCTTTTAATTGAAGGGTGCTTTTTATTTCACTTCTTTTGGACTGAAGCAATGCAACACCTGCTGACTGCAACAATACAGCTTGAAAGATCAAAGACAATTTTTAATATAATAAGAAGAAAGCCATATATACTTAGGAGAAGACAGCATAGTGGCACAGTAGGGAAATGATGATGGGACAGAGTTATGATATATTATGCATATTGGAGGTGTACCTGGCTATTGTTTTTATGATGCTGTCGAGTTCATCATTGGAGGGTGGGTTTCGGCCCCCTTGAGGGAACACAAGATTGATGGGGTCGAAGAGGCGGGACAGAGACTTGGACAGGTAAGCTGCTTCGTATGGCTGAAGAGAGTCCTTCAGGTCCTTCTCTGGACTGGAACAAATAAAATGTCAAAAAATAAAAACCTTTACTTAATGGTGAAACATGTATTAAGACAAAGTGTTCTCTGGCATCCGTTTATGTAATCTGAGTACATGTTTTTAAACACGACATGTTATGGAGTCAACATAATGCTGTATATATATATAAATATATATTAGGGGTGTAACGGTTCACAAAATTCACGGTTCGGTTCGATACGATACACTGATGTCACGGTTCGGTTCGGTTCGGTTCGATACGTTTTAGATACAGCAAAATGCAAAAACATCTCAACTTTTCAGAATGCCGCAAGCGCACCGCGGGTCATGTGACAAGAACCAACCAATCAGCTTCATCCTTTCCCGTAACAACGTTGAGAGCTCAGCCAAGATGAAGGATCAGCTGATCATAGTTGTATATGGATTGCAATTTTGAAATAAATTTAGTAGCAGAGCTACTGCAAGCGATTTTTAGAGCTGCAAATCCATTTATCCTTCGCTGAAATTTCCGTGTCTCATGGAGAGAGCACGTCATTGTTGCTTAGCAAAGACAGACGCCTCATGAGCGCTTCTGCCCAAGCGCTTTGGAAAGGAGGAGAAAGACGCGCTTAGCGTTTTCCACGCGTTTTTAGGCACGATATGTGAACGGCCTCTAAGGCGCTCGCTCACTCAGCACGCGCTGAAGGCTCGTTGCAAAATGTCGAATGCATTTAACAGACCAGAAATATAAGATCCTAAAATAACCAACAGGTCTGGTGTTTGGGTTGGATTCCCTGTAAGCTATAGTGTCTAAATGCTGCAGGGATAGTTTGCTGCGTGCATGTTTCTCCTTTTTTTCGTCTTTTCCCAGATAGTACTGACGCATATATCCCAGATATTCCCGCTGGTGTTTTTTTTTTTTTTTTGTATTCCCGCTGGTGTACCCTGTCATGTTGCAGATGCGACATACCGTTGTTTTTTTTATCCACCACTCTCTTGCCATCACCATTATAGCTTAAAGGGAATCCAAAGTGCACCCAAACACCAGACCTGTTGGTTATTGGAGGATCTTCTCATTTCTAGTCTGTTCAACGCATTGGCTATTTTGCAACGAGCCTTCAGCGCGTACTGAGTGAGCGAGCGCCTGCTGAGTAGCCTAACATAAACATATAAGATGGTGTTTTTTTCTTCTTCGGGAGTGTCAGGGGCGTTGCCTGTTACGTTGTTTGGGTTATTGGGCTACCTTGTTGAACGCATATCATTATATTTCTCTCTCTCTCTCTTTTTTTTTTTTTCAAATATAATTAATTACTCCAACGAACCGTTCGGTATACGTAATGCGTACCGCGTACCGAACCGAAAGCGTCGTACCGAACGGTTCAATATGAATACGCGTATCGTTACACCCCTAATATATATATATATATATATATATATATATATATATATATGTGCAAAAAAAATATATGTCTTGCAAAGGAAAATGGTTTTGCTTTTTGCAAACAAAAATAAAGAATTGCATAAGAAAATAAATAATTAGGGAAAAAAAATGAAGTGTTGCAAACAAAAATAAAGAATTGCAAAACATGCACGAAACAGCGCGAAAGCAAAGAAAGGGAAAACGGCATCGCAAGCTCAAACTAGACTGACACGCAAAATAAAAGCATCGCTGCAAATAAATTAATAGATATGACCATGGAAAATATGTATTGCAAAATCATTAAAGTTTCATGCATGTTTTGCAATTCTATATTTTTGTTTGCAACCCTTCATTTTTCTTCTCCCAATACTTTATTTTCTTTTGCAATTCTTTATTTTTGTTTGCAAAAAGCTAAATTATTTTCCTCAATACTTAAATTTTTGATTGCAAAACTTTATTTTCTTTTGCAAAACTAATCTTTTCTTTGCATATATATATATATATATATATATATATATATATATATATATATATATATATATATATATATATATATATATATATATATATAGCATTATATTGACTCCATAGTAACTCACATACAAAATTTCACTGACCTAAATCTTTTAATGTAATCAGAGGCATCCCCATAGAGAAAATGACAAATCGAGACTAAATTAAAAGTGCAGCAGAACAAACTGAACAACACTTAATGAAACTCAGTAGGGTTCATGCCCCCAGCATTTGATTTTGTCACTGTAATAAATTAGTATTGCTGGCTGACAGCTGCTTAATTCCTAGTTATTATTCTTTTGTGTGACCTGTGTATATCAACTGCTGATAAAAGTGGAACTGAGACATGATACTTTACTGTAAAAGAGTAATGCATTACAAAAAAAACAAACAAAACACTGCACAGTAATGGTAATGTGATTTAGAAGATAAAAAGTCATTCATTATCATAAATTATACACACTTGATGCAAAAAACATAAGAATTGACACGAGTGCTAAGAGAAACAGCATCATTAATGTCAGCAACTGAAAACCAAATGGATTTTACTAATAAAGAGAAAAAGTTAATTAACACATAAAAGATTTCTCTATAATAATAGATCTCTAAACTTAATAAGTTCAATGCCACGAAGCAAATACTTTATGAGAGTCAAATATAGATCTACTAAATCTCTCCAAAATGAAATGCAAAGAAAACAGTTCACCCTGACATTTTAAACACATCTGCCACTTTTTGACAAGATGCTTTATTACTCTTTGCTTTAATTGCTGGTTGTCATGCATCTTGACAAGCTTTTTCTTGAGCTGTTTTATGCGATATGAGCAACCGTGCATAAAACATGGTGCCGTTTAGGGGATGATTGAGATTACGAGATCTTGTTGACTGATCTCTGAGAGATTGTCTGATAATGTGTTTGAGAGTAGAAGGGCTTTTTTGCTTCCCAACACATCTCTCCATTCAGGTGGAAGGCAGAAACGCTGTCTGATTGATGAGAAGGGTTTATTAGAGCACTTTGCAGATATACTATCTCTGTTATGCCACCAGGAATGATAAGGAAGATGATAGTTTGTGTAGATAATAAACTTCTGGCTTTTAAGATGAGAAATTGTGGTATTTCTGTTTGACTGCTTGCATTTAGCATCTTAAAATGATAAGTCAGTCAGATGCATGAGATGCAAAACCTAATAAAAAAAATATATATTTAAAAAACATTTATTTCATACTAAGTATAGTTCAAATCTTTTAACATATTTACTGACAGATAACTTTAGACTTACTTATATAAAAATTATGATTAAACTTTACTTTGCATATTACTTGTGCACAATGCACTTTACTTAATTTACTTAAATTTTTTTTAATTAATAATAAAAACGCTTATATTTTTTATCTCTAAAAAGTTTATTTTTTGGCTATTGCTTAGAATATACCAAAGCGACTTAAGACGGGTTTTGTGCTCCAGGGTCCCGTATTAAATCTAAAATGTGTTTTAATGTCACTTTTGATGAGGAGTGCATGATCTGTGAATAGCACCAGACTTTAAATGCACAATATTACCAGAAGTGTACTTGCAATAGTTCCACTTTAACACAATCAAATATGTAAAAAAAAAAAAAAATACGTCATTGCAATTTAGCAGACTTTAAAGTACACCAGTTTAGTATACTAAACCTACAATGGCAGGATATTTGATTAAATACATAAATAGAAAAATGTATTTGTGGTACACATACATGCATTTCAAATACATACAGTATATTTATTTTTTCACTAGGGTAGTATGGCTTCCCCTTGTGTGTAGTACTCACTCATAGTCTGGTTTGGTCCGAGTGAACAGATCTTCGGTGTCATGCTCTGACAGATGCAGTTCCACATCTAGACCTGAACCACTGCTCACTAGCGCCCCCTGTATGCTCGCGCTGTACTGCTGCAGCCTCTTCCAGAGCTCATTATACAGCCTCAAGAGTTTGGGGTACTCTCCCTCCAGGGCCTGCTTCAGGAAGGTTGATGCTGAGAACAAAAGAAAAATAAACTGAGAACGGGATGAATTTAAAGAGAAGACGGCCATGTAGATAAATGCACGTGTTGTGTCTTTGTCCTGATATTCACATTTAGATGTGTTTTTTTAGCAGTGGCTTAAAACAGCTAAAAAGCATGCAAATGCATCAACGTTTATGATTACAAGGAATGCAACAACAAAAACTTAATTCTTCTGAATGATATGCAATGAAGTATTTTAATAGTTTTGATTTTATTCTTTCGATTTCAATGCATTTTTTTTTAAAATCAGGGCTATGCATTGTTGTGAACACCATTTAATTAAACATTTTTGGCTGTGACAATGGCAAGCAGTGACTTGAAGCTACAAACCCTTTCTTTGTGCCTCAGCGAGCTGATTCAACTAAATCCCTCATCTCCAAACAATCTTACAATAACAATGTCGAATAAAGAGAATACACTTGGAAAAATGAGTCAAACGGATGGAACGGCATAAAAATGGATCTTTATTAATATGGTAATGACCCGACTTTACAGGTGATTAAACGCTTATTATGCAGATTGTTTCCTATGCAGATTGATTTGATGAATGCATAATTGAGTAGTTCAGAGGCGCAAACATCGTAAACCGTTTCAATCATTGTTTCGCCATCACCCGAGCAAAGATGAGTCCTGGCAGCTCTACTCTACTGATGAAGTGCTGACTGTGAGCTCTAGCCATGTTCAGCTGACGCTACGTTTAGGATTTATCGCTTATAGTAAAGCTTACATTTCCTCACTTCATAAAACTGCCATGCAGCAGTGTTCAAACACAACCCATGACCGACAAGAAAAGCCTTCCTCAGGGGAAGGTTATGAGGTGCATACAAAAACCAACAAATAAACGTGAGCGGTGGAATGGTTGAAAACGTGCATCTTGGTTGAACAAGTGTTAGTGACCTGCTCTATGAAAAGCAAAGAATTCTGGGAAGAGGCAGGGAGCCGTCTCGATTTTAAGGACTAGTATTTTATGAATCATTTATAAACAGATCTTGTTTGAAGGCTTGAGGAGCAGTGATGTCTCAAGACAGAGTCCACAACAATCGACCCGAGAACTAAAATGTTTTCTGATGGCTTCTAGGAGCTATCTTCACCTCGAACGTTCTCATTTTGTGAGAGTATTTTGGCGAGTTCCCTTAATAGATGTACAAGGTGAGTCCCCCCTAGGGTCTGGAGAATGTAAAAGCAAGTTTGATTGAGAGGTTTCAAATCAGGCTTGATAAAGACTTGGAAGAGGGAGTAATGCACAAGCATTTGGATGAAGAAAGAAATGCAAAGGCTCCTATTTGCCTTCTATTGATCAGATGGAGTGAAGCACGAAGCATTAATTGAGGGGTGATAACACAGACGGGGATCAATAGAGCCAAGGCTAAGGTAAAGGTCTAAATTACAGTGACTCTGCAGGGAGGACGTGCTGCACGAGATCTTTAGCACACGTAATAAAGATGAGCACCAGTCGCGATCATGAGCCAGCGGTTTCTGTAACATTGAGGGTTTTTTGTTGTTGTAACACAACCACCAAAATGATGCATCAGTAAAGTTAGTAATGGATTTTACATTTACTTGTTCATCCTCTCGAGAAACCTGGAGTTAAGTGTCTAGATGAAGAGCACAATGGTCATTGGTCATGAAACATCCCTTCTGGGGTTTAAAACCACAACCCAATGGCAAGTTCATGGGTTTGATTAGCAAGGAAGGCATGGATAAACAAGCTGCATTGGAGAAATTTGTCCGTCAAATGCACAAATGTTATTGTCATGGGCTTAAAAAAAACCCAGTTGATCTACAATCCGAAATACAAAACCTAGGTCTTCATGACAGATGGGTCCACTGTCCTAAAAGTAACGAGGGGAGTCTGTTTTGGGGTCTAATGAATCTCACATTTGAAAGTCTGCTTCCTTCATATTCCCTTGTGACCAAACACCTGCCTTGATTTATCCTGATAACACCATGAGATTGAGATCAGTGTAGAAATCATCATTTTGTGTCTGTATTATACGGGCTCTGTTAGTAGAGGAAAGGGTTAACAGTCAGTCTTCTCAAAAGCAGCTTTTGAAGAGTGTATGTGGGTAATAGAGTTTGAATCCGACTGCAGTGTGATGAAAAGAAAGCAAGAGCGGAGGAGACGAGAGAGACTGGGTGCAGGAGGGGAGCTTGTGTAACACACTCACACACAGAATGAACTTTTGAGATGCATGGAGGAGCACGGTCTTAAACCGAAACCTCAGACTGAGACTCACCAGCTGTGGCTTTCTGCAGCTCCTCGGAAAGCGTCTGAGTGACTGAACTCCAGAAGGTGTGCAAGATGTCAGGCTGCCCATCCTGATAAAGAGTGAGAAAACGCATGAACTTTACCATAACACACACTGTGACACACACACAATAACATATATGCATTAACACACTATGCAAACAAAGCTGATATGACTGCTTTTAATGGCTCCAACCCACAACAAATCACAAAACTAATGTCCAGGTCACATTTCACCCCAAATAAAAACTAGAATCAAGTACATTTTAATTTTTGTAGGGGTTTTCTTACTCGTTTCACATGCAAAGGGGTCAGACCATAGGAGATTATTTACAAATAGTAACCTTAAAAGCTGTAGAGATTATTTTATTGTGCAAGAAATGTTGACTTGCAATAAAAGTGTACTTTTAATTGGGTAAAAAACTTGCTGTCACTCATTAGCAATCATTGACAGAATAATGACTGTGTGATCCTTTTGTGTATTTGTGTGTAATCAGGAAAGTATATGGCATATAATCTTTTGGGAATCATGACATAAATATGGTCTAATGATGGTGGACGTGTGCCATGATCCAATCGAACCACTTCTCACTATGTGCATGTGTAAAGAGGCTGGAGTGTGTCAGGATCGGCCAAATAAAGAGGCATTTCGTTTGTCTGATCTTCACCCTGTCAACCCAATGCTGAGCTGTTGAGGGACGAGTCAAACTTGATTATTTTGAAATATATTTTACATACAAAGGGAGATCAAATTAACTTTTACAGACCATTTAAACTTATTTACTAGCCAGAATCGTGTGTAACTTGAATAGACAGTCAATTTACAGACAACAAGATGCACAATGATTGCAGAAAGATTCATTTACGCAGGAGGAATGGGGTGAGCCAGAACTGATTCACAGCACCTGTGCACATCCACCTGCTCTGAATGTCCCTGCTGACTCACCGTACATCAACCTAAAATCGTTTGTAGTGGCTTTACAGTAATATAAATTACTCTCTCATGACTCACAATTTCCAGCGCTACAAATTTGTGAATTCCCCAAAGAAAAAGAATTGACAAGATGAAGTATGGAGACTTCATAGTTAAATATATATACACACAGCAGGGTCCAGAGGTCTTAGACCTTATTGGCAGTCTTTAAGGTGAGACACTGCAGGCAAAAACACTGCTTTTTCAAGCACCTGTCAATTTTTTGATTTTGTGATCTAGTGATTTTTTAAACTAGTGGAAGGAAAATATCCAAAAGACACTGTTAAGTGTTTCTTTTATAGCACTTTATCTGTTTGTGTCAATAGATTTCTATTACAATACATATTTTTAAAGGCCGTTTTCTTGACAACTTGACATTTTTATTCCTGTCTATATTCTGAAGGTTTTTACAGAGGGATTTGTTCATATATATTTTCCTTGATTATATACAACATTTTATTCCCCTCAAAATTGTGAAAATATATTGTTTTCTGGCTGTTCAAAGTATTTTCTGAATTATGGAGTGACAAAAAAAGATAAGCAGAATTCCCTCTGTAAAAACATTTGACTCTAATATGTCAAAAAAATTAAACAGAAAATTTGAAACTGACTTCATCTAGTGTTCAGATTTTTGTACTAGACATTTATGCAAATTAGCACATATTTCATTAAATAATGCCTCATTTGCATATTTAAACATAACATTTTTGAAAACTTGTAATACAAAAAATGTTTGCAATAATCAATGTTATCAATCAACTGGATAAGTAAGGTCTTAACTATTAGTTTTTTTTTTTTGCCCTATTCACCTGCAGTGTCTCGCCTTAAATCTGGAAATAAACAGCAAGTAAAAAAAAATAATAATAATTGGAACATTTAAAAAAATGACAAAGAAATGCATGTAAATTTGTGACCGAGTATGTGCACTCCATTGAACAAAAGGTCACAAAAGGTCCATTAAAAGTTCACAAGATGCTCTTTGGTGCATTATGAAATCAAGTCAGATAACATGAATCATCAGGTTTTGCACAAACTTGCAGTGTCCATGTTTAGTTTGTATAGTGGCATATAATGTGGCATGGTTTCAGTACGCCCATCAATATAATACAACCAATCTTGGCTTCTCTTTCTTTTTTCTCTAGTAAGTTTCATACATGCTCCAGTCCTTCAGCCAATTTCTTCTTTGTGATGTAGAGTCGTATTTCACATTGATGACACCTGAAGTGAACAAGAGAGGGCTAACCGTGAAGATGAACCCATGCCAGAGAGCCAGAAGGCTTGTTCGCTACATAAAAGCAGCTGGGAATCCAACGGGAAGGTCTGTTTTTACTTTTGTAACTGTTAAAGTGTAGCGGTTTGCAGGTTTTGCTTTCCGATGGGTGCCAGTGTGGGGGGTGTTTTTTTTGCCACCGATAAAGGTGTGAGATTGTGGGAGTTTGAAAACAGCTTTCGAAGTGAAGGCAGAGAAAGAAAATAAATAAAATGCATTCACCCTCCTCTTCCAGGGAATCCGACAGCAGCTTTGTTGTGCTGTACACTGACTCCTGCACTGTTCCTATACTGCATACATGTACCGTCTCCTGCATGCACCTCGTTAAACTGAAGATACAGAGGTGCTACAGAGCTTTTTACAGGCTTGTGAGGCTAAAGAAGTGGTACCTGCTCTGCAACACCTTTCACAGGGCCTTTTAATGTCGAGTGCCTCTTTTATCTACAGCTGACGGATCTCTCTCTCTGAGACACTGTCAGCTATTCTGCGTGGTTTCAATTTCAAGGTGTCCCTTTCTACCAAGAGTCATCGAGCTTTAAACAAAATGTGTGTTTCAGTCCATGAAGCATTCAATTTAAATCGGCACACAAAACTCTGTTCATCATGCTGTCATTATTTCTTACATATTTGAAAGAGAAAGGCCACCCTCACTCTCAAATCGAACTTTTTTTGCTTTTCCTTTCAGTTTTTTTTTTAACAAGAAAATAAAAAGGTCTATTGGAGAGCGAGAGATGGTGTTGCTATGGAAACGCCCCCCCCCTCCCAACACCATTCCCGCAGACCTCAATCTTCTGACCGAAAATCTCGATTTCCAAGAGGTGATTAGAAGCCGTTCAACTCATCTCCGCGAAACTGTTTACCGAGTGAAAACGGGTGGAATACCGACAGAGAGAGAGAAAACGACTGGGTTTGGACACAGACCTTTTATTTTTCTCACAAATGCAAAACACAACTATGACTGTGTTCGGAAAGGAATACTAACATCCTGTGCGCTAGACTGTATGCAACAGAAAACATTAGCATGCAGTAGTATGCTATGTTGTTGTTGTTGATGCATGACTTCATTACGTTTAAAACAAATGGCTTGCGCTTATCATGAAATCGTATTACTATAAACTAATTCTGTCAGTTCAGCCAGACAATAAGTCAAGAAACAGATTTTGGCAGATATTGTCTTTGTTGCAGGGGTCAAGCGATGCAGTATTTCATGCAGTGTGCTCTACTTTGTATACTTATGCTACACTGTAAATATAAAAACGCTGAAGGAATCAATACCATGACTATATGAAGAAAAAAAAAAAATGTGCATGCATTGATGCGCTTTAAATTATATCTAAATTATAAAACTATTAAGGACACATTCTAATTGGAATATAAAAATGCATGTTTAAAATTTGCATGATGTGCACAGAAAACACACAGATCATATAATGCAAGTACTATGCAATTCCAAATATATCCATGTTACAGTTTTGCATCAGATAACTTGAAATCTATGCCCACATTAGCTTTGCTGGTTATGGTTTAAGCAAATGCGTCGCTCAAGGCCAGCTCTAATTCCCAGCATTATATGCTGTCTTTGAAATCCATCTGTGAAGTCTTACCACCCCTTCCTAAACTGTTCTGATCTCACAGTTTAGCCTTTCATTTGGCAGAAAATAGCACCTTAATTACCGGCTGCAATTAGCCAAATTTGCCACTGAAGGAATCGAGAGCCACGGATGTCTGAGATACCAAAGGGGAAACGCACTGCATATGCCTTTGCAAACACTGTTTTTCACCAACACACTCCTGCTAGTTCACAAAACCACCCAGAGCCAAATGGAGAAGGTAGATAAAATTGTCCCATCACTGTCTGACTGAAATTGTGTGATGGATATATACGTGTGTATGCATGTGGGGTAGATAACCTTGTCACAGAGGGGCCAGCCACCTGCAGACACCAATTAGGATGTCATTTACTGCTAATGTGCCAGCAGCAAGTGAACCAGCAGGGGCTATGCAGGCAGGTCCGTCAAAGGCAAGGGCAACACACAAAAATCCTTTGTAATAAATCACTACACATCAAGGACGGACTCATGGACTCCACTCATGGGATACGCACAATATCGACACACAACTTTCCAGTCCGACTTTACAAACAAAATTTAACTGCACACACACACACACACACCATCATATATTCCATCTCACCTTGATAATCTCATCAATAAAGCAGACATGAGACACCGGGTCCCTCTTTTTGGTTAGAACCTTCTGTAGATGTTGCACCTGTTCAGGAACATAGAAGAAACTTTATCCATTATATCCAAGGACCCTATTCAAGCATGATCTAAATTCAACACTTGGCTTTAAAAAATAGGTAAAATTGATACTGCACTCATGAAAAAATTCTATTAACAAGTTTTAAAATCATGCACCTAAATAATGCATCATGCACATGCATTAATCTATTTTTCTTCACCAACAATATATTTTCAGAAGCAGCTAATGCATTAAGCTTTGAAAGTTGCTAAGTAATGCATGGACTTGAACAGCTTGTATGAGTGGAGAAGAGTGACAGCAATCTCCTTTCCCCACTCAAGCATCCTCACTTCACCATTAGTGCCAAAAAGTTAATTCCGGATCTTAAGTCAAGCTCAATATTTTGTGGCTTTACAAGTGAACACCAGACAAAGTGGGACATGGTGGGAACAAAACCATCTACTGTTGTCGTGCCTAATGACATTAACAGTTTCATAATAGTAACGTCTGTGTGAGTTTGATGACTTATGCATACCTGACCACACGCTGCACAGATCTGGTCCATTAGTTTCTCTAAATTTGTCCAAAGGGCAGCTCGAAATGCAGCGGTGTTCCCTGGAGTGGGCATGATGGCTCTGCCAGGGGCACCTAAACACAGCAGACACGAGGGAGAGGCACACATTAAAACACAATGCAGAATCAGCAAGCAAGCCACAAATGCAGTAAACAACAAAACCTCTGGTGCTGGCAGGTTGAGTAAGGACTTTAATGTCAAGGGCATTGACAACATTCTCCTGCACAGATGTCCTGTATCCATCCACCACACTTCTTATGGTCTCTCTCAGATTGCCGAGGTTGTAAAACACCTGTAGGGCTGTCCCCACCTGAGACGGATTCTGTGGAATAAACAATAAAGAAATATCGGTAACACTTTATAATAACTGCACATTATTAATCATTAATTAAGCATTAGTAAACAGATCATTCATAATTTATAAAGCATTAATAGACAGTAATAAGCAGTTTATAAATACAGATATAAATGCTTTATTCTTGATTTAAAAGCATATCTATAATGTGTTTAATAATTGTATTTTCATACTTTATTCATGATCAATTTATCATTTCTCAATGAAGTATAGCATTATTTACAAACCAGTTATTTAGGAGTTGCCAGGGATTCATAAGATCACAAGAAATGTAATAAATTCAGGTAGTTATAAAGCATTTAGTAGTGGTCAGTTAACTATTTATGTGAGCTCATCTAAAGTGAGGACTAGTTATGCCTTGTAAAGCATTTATAAAGGATATTTAAAGGCGCGGTTATCTTCTAAACAAAAAACTGAAACAAACACAACACAGTGATACAGAACATAGAAATATTAACAGCCTTTAAATCTCATTTGTAAAAGCTTTACAAGGCATAAATAGTCCTCACTTTAGATGAGCGCACAAAAATAGTTAACTAACAACTACATATGTTTTATAACTACCTGAATTAACCCTGAATTACAGTAGAAATACATGTTAATAAACCATTTATTAACACTATAGTTTATAACTATAGTTTATTAATCATTTACTTACAATTTCTAAGTGATCTTATGAACCACTGACAACTCCTTAATAACTGGTGTGTAAATAATGCTATACTTAATTTAGAAATGATAAATTGATCATTAATAAAGTATGAAAAAACAATTATAAAATACATTATAGATATGCTTTTAAATCAGGTATAAAGCATTTATATCTGTATTTATAAACTGCTTATAAATGTTTATTAATGCTTTATAAATGATTAACTTTTTCCTAATTCTTAACTAATGATTAATAGCATGCAGTTATTATAAAGTGTTACCGAAATGTATAACAAAGAAAAAACACTATGACATTCAATGTACTACAAGTTTTACATGAATGGTTTAATCAAGTGGCCTAAACGGAATCAAGGTTATATGTTGAATAAGTTTGCCATTATTGTGTAATGTTCTCCTCTTCTGTAATACATAATCTCCCAGTTAAGATTTCGCTTCACCAGAAATGTTCATTCATTTCATGTGTTCTCTGGATTTGAATGAGTTACATAATATTTGAGTAGAATTAATGTGGGAGGCAGGCCATTGACACACAGGAATCTAAACACATTTACATTTTCTTCTTCTACACCTGAGACTAGTCTTCTCCACGTGAGGGGAACACAGACTGTGAGCAGACTGATTGACGTCACTGCGCTCAACACATGTAAGGAAAGTAGGTCAAATTCAGATTCTTTAAATTCAACTGTCTCAGCTAAGCTGTGACTACAGGACATTGGAGTTTAAAACGCAAAACAGGAATCTCTCCAACGCTGCATTCAAAGCAGCTTCTCTGATCCTGCCTTTAATTTAATCTCCCATGGATGAAAGCACCAATCATTACAACCGATTCAAGACCCCGTCCAACTTTAATCTAATCCCAGTGGATCAAAGATGATCAGGCGCAGTCGCTTTCCAAAACGGTACATGGAAAACTGCAGGTGATTGAATATATATGCAACAGATGTCTTTAAAAAAATAATGAGAGAACGTGATAATTCAGTAAATGTACCCTTCTTGTCTCTATGTGCTTGACTAATGGGGAACAGATTGAGTGTAATAGGCAGGAGTGGTAGGATAAAGCCATCAGTGGTGGCTAAGTACTTTGCTGCAATCAAGCGCTAATCACGCAAATGATGGACGCAAATTGCTTCCTTCATGCGGTCTTCAGGTCCACTTGAAGTGAAGGCTAAATCTGAGGACAGGGCTGCTACAGCTTCTCTGTGCTCTGAATTTCAACACCGATCAAGAGAAATCTGCCGAAATGTGAAATAGGTTCCTACTGTAACATTCTAAACAACAACAAAAAGATTGGGCAACATGGATGTTTAGGATGAAACTTAATTTTTTTTAAAAAAGTCAATTAGATTGAAACACTTTATGCACTGCAACACTGTAAAACCAAAGGGAGTCACTGACTATAGTAAGTACAAGAAGAAACGGCGATCCCTTGTGACCTCATTACAGGTGTTGGTGAGGGTCCATTCCCATTTCTGATACACTAGTGGCTGCGTTGATTTGGTTGCTACTTAAGATCTTAGGAAGTAAGACCGAATGTGGAAAAACTGTCCATGCACTTGTGCCTATTTGCCAATTTCAGCTTACCTGCTGCAGGGTCATAAGACACTAAAGCACATTTTGAGATTTTATGCACCATGACAATAGCATGTGTGAGTATGAGAGTTTCAGACACATTTTTTTTTTAATGCAGCCTGATTCAATCTGCAAAAATTTGTCCATCGACATGTGGCATTTAATATGTATTATTGTTGAAAAATACTTTGGTATAATTGTTTTATCTATACTGCTCAGCCGTAGCTAATCACACACAAACTGAGCTAAAACTGGCTGCTGTCCAGCAGTATATATCATATGTTGCCACTTATGCAACAGTGAGTGTAGTTGTCAAAGAACAGGTCTTAATCAGAAAAGAAAAACAGAGGACTGGGAGAGACCTAATTGCTTGCAGCAGGTTCACTCGCAGCATGTAATGCGCTAGCCCTCATTTACCCTGAACTGTGGAGGGATAATGGTTTAGCAGGGACATGCACAGTCACTGTGGAGATGGATTTGATCAGCTCAGTGCAAACCGGTGACCCAGGATGGCTAGCTGCCAACTGCCGTGAATGAGGTGTTTTCACATTACTCACATCCAGGCAAGCACTACGCTTTTGTTCCCAGAATTAGCTGGAACAGGTGGCCAACGATCGCTTTCTTTACCGGCAAGAGAGAAAAAAACATTTTGGCTAATGCTATTAAGCTCAAACTGCAAAAAGGGACCATTTTTTGATTTTGAGTTAGCCATCACTGGGAAGGTGAAATGCAACTAAAAATACAACTCGGTTCCATGTTGATTAGATTGGCTTGCATGTTGTGGGCTATTGTTGCATCGAGTGGGAAATCTTATACAGCGTGTTTAGTTTTGTCAGTGCTGGTTTCACTCCATCCACGTGAAACTCATTCTGTCCAAGGGATCGCATGAACTTGTGTATGGTGTAGCACTCTTTCTTGGGAGAATTAAATTTCATACGTGAATAAATATGTTTCTATCAGATGACGGGTGAAGGTTAGAAAAGGTCTTGTTCATCTACCATAATGCAGAACCAATCCAATGCGGATTCTTACACAATTGCAAAAGCCAGGTGGCATGCCTGGCGAACACATCACTGTATCTGAAGATCATATGAGATGTGCCAATGCTATTTTTGCCATCTTGAGATTTAAGGCGTGTTTCTCCAAGGGAACGTAGGAGACTAAATGCATGTGAAAAAGCATCTTACTGCTTGCTGTATTTGCTCTTTGATGGCACTGGTAACTTTCATATTCCTCTCAGAGAACAAAAAGCTGATGTATTTGTATTTAACCTGGTGGAAGAAACTGGGTCACGTAAGATAAACAAGATGGGGTTGGATGCTAAGGACGAGATGTGGTGGATCATCCTTGGGTCACTATCACAGTTCTACCTTCCTCCATCATGGGCCTGTAATAACCTCCATTACAGACGCTGTGTGGGGGCTTGATTTAATTCTCCCCTGCTTGGTAGAATTCAATTCAGTCAACCATTTTGCACGAATGCTTCACGTAGATGTCTTTTTTCTAGAGAAACCACAAACGAAAAAAAATACAAACCCCGAAAAGGGAACTTCCAACGAAGACCTCAACAGGAAAACCGTGAGAGTTTCCCGATCACGTAGAGCGCAGGGCCTTACGAGGAAAAACAACAGTCATTTCCAGCCAATTGCTTCCTGTCATAAAAACACCTGGTCACCATGCCAGTGTCATTAGCTTCTGGCTGTGTTTGTTTTGTCACCATATGGAAGATGTTTGTCTACCAACAAATAGCTGAATGATAGATGACACCAGGGGTCTTTGCGCACATATGGTGCCCAGGTAATTCCACAATGAGAAAATACTGAGAAATGGGAAAACAATGAGAAAATACTGCATAGCTCAAATGACCCAGCACAATATGGGGATTACACGAGTTATATGGATGATTCAGGGACATATATTTTTCCCTCTAGTCATTCCTAATCCAAAAACAACAGCAAACATGGCCAATGCCATCCTATAGGAACATACAGAGTTCACTGGCTCACACTTAAAGTGTTATGGTCATGCAAGAGTAATCCTGAAGAATAGAGAGGGAGACTTTGAGCGTCAAGAAAAAGTGAAAAGATGATGGATCACTCAGACATCCATTTATGTGTTTCACAGCAACCCAAAAACACACACGATGAAGACCGATTAAAGCCTTTTAAGGCGCACTTGGTAAATGTCAGCCCAATGCCAGACCAGGAAGAAATGAACTCAATTTGGGAGAGAACTGATGACCGTGTTAAGGAGAAAGGTGAAAGATGAGGTGTGCTCCGCATAACTAATGAGAGAGAACATCTTCAGTGATGATTTTCACCGGCATTAAAAATAAATTAACTCCGCTCATTTATTCATTTTTTAACACGAGGTTAAATGCATCTTGTATCGAGTCATTTCTTTAAATGTCAAAACGTAAGTCAAATCCGATGAACATAATTTAGTGATCCGTCTAAGTGTTTTTAGGAATGGAAATACATGTGCCCTTATGTCTTTGTTCAGTACTAAATCATTAAATGAAATCCAGAGTGCAGGTTCACCTACTGAAAAAAAGATGGACATGCAGAACTATGAATAAAATATCTATTCAATCTTGTGAAAGCAGAAAACAGGTTTCTGTTCAGGTGAAAACACTTGCGGTTCACCTATTTTGTCATCCACCAAGTCAAAATCTTAGTCTGATCAAAGGTGCTTGAATGGTGCTGGAATAGTGTTATTAACAAACCATGCAAATAGCATGTTTCTTGATATTAGCAGGATACCATTTCATGGCACCACGGTTTATAAACGTCAGTAAACATCAATGATAATCAGTCAGTATCATGGTAGATACCATCACTGAGCAAGTGCAAGAGGACTAGTAATCGAAAGCTTCTCTCAGAAACACTGCTGCATCTTTGTGCTTTTAACCTTTGTGAGACTTTTTTTTTAATTGTGAAGAACAGACACCAGGCAGAAGGGATGTTAAAAAGCATGTGCATACGGTCTCCCTGGTAACAGTAATTTGTCAGGTGGGTGCAAGGCAGTAACGTGTTACTGATGGGTAATGGGCGAGAGAAGTCGACGTGGGAGAATGAGGAGCGCTAATCAGCACACATGGGAGCAGTCGCTGACAGGTCTCTGATCTGAAACAGTGCTAGCAATACTCTTTCAATATACACCATACACAACCCTACTGAAGAAGCGAGCTTTAATCCAGTCTACAGTGGCTTGTTGGTCGTAGCTGGCACAGCAGATGAGGTCTTGGTTCAAAACATTGCTTTTTTTGATTGGATGTTAAGATGTGGGCGTGGCAGTCGAAAACGGAGATAAACAAACATGAGTTTGCTGGGTTTAGGGCTAAATGAATGGAGAAGTCCTTCGTATGTCACCAGAGAAAAGCCTCTTTTTCCACTGGAAGATCCCATTATGACATTTTATTTGTATTATGAGGTCAAGGTGATTGATTGATTGATCAAAACATTTATTTCTAAAAAATTTACATTTGAACAGATGAGGCTTTTTAAGTTAGCTTTTGTTGATTATCTTAGTTTTGACTTATTCTTATATTGCTTATAAAGCGCCATGAGAAGCTTACGGTTTAAGTTATTCATTATTGCCGTATTTTTCAGACTATAAGTCGCAGCTGAGTATAAGTCGCATCAGTCCAAAAATACGTCATGATGAGGAAAAAACATGTATAAGTCGCACTGGACTATAAGTCGCATTTATTTAGAACCAAGAAAAAACATTACCGTCTACAGCCACGAGAGGGCGCTCTACGTCTTCAGTGTAGACTACAGGAGAACTGAGCAACATAGAGCGCCCTCTGGTGGCTGGAGACGGTAATGTTTTCTCTTGGTTCATGTCAAATTAATTTTGCTAAATAAGTCGCACCTGACTATAAGTCGCAGGACGAGCCAAACTATGAAAAAAAAGTGCGATTTATAGTCCGGAAAATACGGTATTATTATTATTATAAAATAAACATTATTAGTATTATCAGCTGTTTGACTTGAAACATGCATTTAGAAAACAGACAGGGTAAATTTGTATTTCCTGCTGACTTTAAATGTGCTTTCTTCAGCAGTGTGATTCTATCCGTATTACGTTTCCTCCAGGATATCACTTATGGAAATGCATAAAGAAAAAAGGTATATGGAGCAAAGTATGCCTACAGTAAGTATATATGTGTAGTATGATCATTTGAAACCGGCATTTTGTCTTCTTCCCTCTGACAGAGCCGTGTGAAGACAAAAGCATCCACACCTGCTTACTGCTTGTCAGTTATATGAGCAATCCAGCGCATCTATATCCCATCATCATGGTCTTAAGAGAGCAAACAGAGAAAGAATGTGAGAGAGCAACTGAGATGTTATGTTTGAAGTGAGTGAGGCGGCGAAGGAAAGGGAGGCATAAAGCTTCAGGAAAAAAAGGTGGAAAAAGAAAAAAGATAGGAAAAAAGACACAAAAGGAATAACGTCACTCCTTAGCAGCTTCAAATCCCTTAGAGACATTCCTTTTGATGTAAAGGTTACTCAAACACATGACTCAAGAAATGGATGAACCGTGAATATCAGGGGGTGACTGGGTAACCTTATCAGTGACCACCACAATTTGAGCCCAATGGAAAACAGGAGCAAATGAGTGAAGATTTGAATAGAGTGCAACAGAGACATACACTTTCTTTGTGACCTTGGCATTTCCCCCATTCATGTTCTCCACAGGCATTGAAAAAAATCCATAAAGTAAAACAGCAAAATCAACCAGCTCATTATAAACTTTTATTTGAAGCAAAATGTGTTCTTTTATAAAGAAATTATCTGCTTGATGCATCCAAAGCATTGTAAATAGCAAAGCATAAAAGAATAGAGCTGTTTATGGTACTACAAAACTATTGACTTGCGGCTATTGATTATAAGTTTATTACTAAGTATTAAGCTTTACAAGCAGTTTGAGAGTGTAGGATGAACAACTCAATTTCATTGTTAAGAATCATGCATGGGATCAATCTTGCACTCCACAGGCCGGGTATTTTAATGCATAGTAAATTAAAACCGATTTACTGTGCTACTTTTTTTTTCCTTGTTTGGAACAAGAAAGAAAGCTGTCATTTCCATATCTGACAAACCTGTCCTTATATATATATATATATATATATATATATATATATATATATATATATATATATATATATATATATATATATATATATATATACAAACACAGCTGAATTTGTCAGGCTCTCACCATAAAGACCCATCTGTCACATAACAACCCAAAGCCTCTTGCAATATTAGACAGATCAGTGTAGCTCTGTTTTTCTGTTGAAATCTCTATTTTACCATCATTCTTTGTTGTTTAAACTGCTAAATTATAACTTTAAGGGTTAGTTCAACCAAAAATGTTGCTGCGCTTTACTCACCATCGAGGCATCCTAGGTGTATATGAGTTTTAAGTTTAAATACTGTCTTTGATCTTTCAAGCTCTATTATTGCAGTCAGGGGGTGTTGCATTGCTTGAGACCAATAAACAAAAACAAACTAGTCTCCTCTTGGCTTATATCGAATCCTACGACATTCTTCTTTACCAATCCTCGTTTTGTATTTCTAATTCTTGACCACTGTTTTGTTTTGAAGTGACGCACGCACAACACTGACCTCATGAGTTATTTCCCCTGGAACTGAAGCTAGATTCAAAAACACATCGATTCTCTACAGGAGGCCTTAGTTCGCCCCCACCCGGAGCCATGTGAGACACTTTTTTATGGATGTGCACTTTTTATTTAACTTCTTTTGGACTGAAGCGATGTAACACCCGCTGACTGCAACGATACAGCTGAAAGAAAGACAATTTTTAATACAACTCTGACTGGATTCATCTGATGATAATTACGCATTATATGACCCCTTTAATTGAGGATAGTAAGAACATGAGGGGGCTTATACCAAATGCCCTTTGAGTCCTGCTATTCACGTATAACAATAATGCAGCAACAAGCTAAACTGTGTGCTAATAAGACATTTCTAAATGATTACAACCCTCTTATGCACAGTTTGAGTCATGCATCAAGTTCAGCCCTGAAGGAACAATAAAAAAAATGCTGTTATCAAATTATTAGTGACAGGGCTAGCACATTAGTAATTGCAGGAGATTGTCTATAAATAATCATGCATGGGTGAAAGGTATTTATTTATATGGAAAGAGGTAAAATTGCTATGTGGTATAGCAGAGAAAGAAAAGAAGCATTGAACTGATTTCACTTCACGTTCTTGTCAGTATTTGTTTGGCCCAAGGCGTATAACATATTTTGTTGGGTCTTTTTAGCAGTGATTGAGAGAAAATTCCATTACATGCCACAGATACATGGCTCGATTAGGCTGCGGATGACCAAAAATGCATTCCACCAAGACAATGGACAAAGCTAAACAGATCAGACAGAATGCACAAATAGAGGGAAATGAAAGTCATTTCAATCCCAAAAAAAATAATAATAATTTACGTAAATCCTGACAAACATTCAGAAGAAAAAAAAAGAGCAATAGTATATCAGAACTGTTTGGTAAAATGACTAATAATGTGTACCAATTGATTGTGGCAATGATGACTACTGTATATCTGCACCTTATATCAACAAAACACAAATCTATGTGAGACAACCATCACACGCACTCTTGACCTCTTGAAATGGACAAGGGTGACGTGATGTTTAAAGGATGCATGATCAATGTTCTGCTGGGGCTGCTTATGTAATACACAGTTACTCATGGAGGGGCAAGAAGCACATCTATCTGTCAAAAGCAGCGGTGACTCAGTTAAAACCCAGACTCATTCGTCCCCTTTTGTCAATACTCTTCCAATGCAGGCAGTGCCTCATCTATTATGTGGATGAACCACACTCCTGTGGTTTCACTAGTTATGTCTGCAGCAGGTCAGTTTTTTCCTAGGTTTATGACTGTTTTTTGATTGTGCATGAACCTGGTCACATGATTTTCAAACCATGCTAAATACTAGCTTTTAATATCTCGTATATGTATATGGAAACTTTTTTTATTCTAATAAATGTGTGAATGCCTGAACGCAGGCATCAGATAAAAACATAAAACCACAACGCAGGATCCTCTCTTCACTAACTTCACTTTTTTCAATATTTTTGCTCAGTGTCTTTTAATCAACTGTTGTTTTGTCAATTTTTTGTGAATTTATTAAGTCAGTTATTCTCAGACTCACGTGGGTTATTATTTCAAAACTGGACAAACTTAATTTTGTGAGATGTTTTGCTTATCAAGTCTTTTTCTTTAAAACAAGCGACACTTAGTTTGCTATCTAATGCAGTGACATTTTAGGGTCACAGTGGATGGAGAGAGTGTCATTTGTTCTCTTCTGTAACAGAGAAGGCTGCATTAATGTCCATTCCTCTACGCGCATGTGAAACGGGACACTGGCCCGTGAGTACTGTGCTTTTCTGGTTCAGGAAGACAGGAGCCAAGACGAGAGTGGTCATTTGTATATATGTGTCTGTGGACATCCACACAGTGAATTTTGAGCCCTTTGTGACCATAGCATGCATTTCCAGCTCTGACCACACACACACTCACACTCTCACACAATCACACTCACTCTCTCACACTCTCTCACACTCTCTCTCAAACTCTCACTCTCTCACTCTCTCACACACTCTCTCACACTCTCACACACTCACACAATCTCTCACACTCTCACTCTCACACTCTCTCTCACACTCTCTCACACTCTCTCACACTCTCACACACTCACACACTCTCTCACACTCTCACACACTCACACACTCTCTCACACTCTCACACACTCTCACACTCTCACTCTCTCTCTCACATTCTCACTCTCTCACTCTCTCTCACACTCTCTCACACTCTCACTCTCTCACACTCTCACACTCTCACACTCTCACACACTCACTCTCTCTCTCTCTCTCACACTCTCTCACACTCTCTCTCAAACTCTCACTCTCTCTCTCTCACTCTCTCACACACTCACACTCTCTCACACACTCTCTCACACACTCTCTCACACACTCACTCTCTCACACACTCTCTCTCACACTCACACTCTCTCTCACACTCACTCTCTCTCTCACACTCTCACTCTCTCACACACACACTCTCTCACACACTCACACTCTCTCTCTCAAACTCTCACTCTCTCTCTCTCTCACTCTCACACACTCACACTCTCACTCTCTCACACTCTCTGTCACACACTCATACACTCTCACACTCTCTCACACTCTCACACACACCCACCTCAGTGACCTCCAGCCAATGTTTGCTGAGTCACCAAAAACCTTCACTGTGGTCATTAGAATCCACTTCCAAAACCTCATACTCTCATCCACATCAAAAAAAAAAAAAAAGAGGGGGTGTGCATGATTTCTCATCAATCCCTCCAAAGTGTCACCTCTTTCGACCTCTCTTAAGCAGCTGATATAAATGTATAAGCAGATAAATAAAAACATACTTGAATCAAGGTGGATAAAATATTTAACAGACCTCCTCTTCTCTCACCACATCTGAAATTAATGTGCAGATACAGGCTACACTTTCTGTTCTGGCTCCCTGCACGTCAATGTCTAATACTGACCTTCAAACACACTCTCCTTTCAAGTGCCCTTCTGACAATATGGCAGTGAATCAGACAGCTGATGCTTTCAACACAGGAGGGCACTGATATAAAGTACCACTCTTCTGTATGCTTTTAATGACATTTAGAGGAGAAAAATACACTAAGCACCATGTCACTATGCACCGAAAAGCAATTAAGAGCAGATGATTCCCTCCAAACTAATACGATTTCAAAGAAAATGTTAAACAGCTCCTGCAGCTTTAAGATGATTCGTCAGATTATGGTTTTATTTTTGTTCTTCAAAAATTAATTACAGGTAATCTTAAGATTACCTATACACACACACACACACACACACACACACACACACAAAGGTTTGGGATCTGTAAGATTTGTAACGTTTTTTTTCCAAGAAGTCTCTTCTGCTCATCAGGGCAACATTTATTTTTATCAAAAATCCAGAAAAAACAGTAATATTGTGAAATATTAATACAATTTAAAATAATGTTTTCCATTTTAATATACGTTAAAGGATAATTTATTCCTGTGATGCAAAGCTAAATTTTCATCAGCATCATTACTCCAGTCTTTGGTGTAACATGATCCTTCAGAAATCATTCTTAAATGCTGATTTATTATCAATATTGGAAACTTTTTTTTTTTTCGATTATACTTTTTTTTAGGATTCTTTGATGAATAAATAGAACAACATTTATTCAAAAAAGGAATGATGCTGTTGAAAAGTCAGCTTTTCATCACAGGAATAAATTATATTTTAAAGTATATTAAACTAGAAAACCATTACTTTAAATTGCAATAATTTTTCACAATATTACTGTTTTTTCTGTATTTTACAAATAAATGCAGCCTTGATGAACAGAAGAGACTTCTTTAAAACACAAAAATCTTACTGACTTTTAACAGCAGTGTATATATAGATACAGATATCAGAAGAAAGGTTATATTTTAATTTACAAAAGTAAGAAAAAGAAACTGTTTACAGTAATGCACTTACAAATAAAGTCAAGGCAAAGCACTGTAAAGGAGTAAATGTTAAAACATACCAACTTCAAAAAGTAATGTTATGTGGCTTCTAACTACCGTAAACATGCAAGAAAACAACTTGAAATGTTGTTGAATCTCTATTTACACTGTAAGTGCATTACTGGAAACACCACTGTTGCTCTTACAACCCGAGGAATGAGATGTTATAGATGCTGTTGCATTGAACACAGAACAGTTCCATTAAAACACATTAAAAGATTTGAGATGTCTTGGTTAAAATTCACAATCTAAAAGAAAAATTCCTCTTTTTTTTGTAGTTTAGACTAATAGAGTGAAGAGAAGAGGACCATCTCTCCACTTGAGCTAAGGAATAGCGGCTTATGTAACCCACACATTTCTAAATATACTGACGCAGGACTGTTCGTGGAGGAGTGGAGTGAACTACATGATAAGATCCAGAACAACAAATACATGAACAGAGGTCAGGGGGCTCTCGCATCGCTCGGTTTTATAATGAGATGCTAATAGGGCAAGAATGTGTTGTAGGGAGACCGCAGAGAAGGAATTTGTTAAGAGATGCATGGGATTGAGGACAGAGAATGAACTATAGGATTTCTGGTCCTTGAAAAAGAGGACCAGAAATCATAAGCAGAAGTAGAATACAGCTGGAAAGGCACTGGGAGGCTTATTTTAGCAAGCAGTCAGCAATGGAAACCATTAAAGATGCAGGAACAAACAAACCTGACTGTACCAGGTCAGCTATGGGTTGTTCATCTCCTATATTCCCTGAACAGTCATGCTTTCAAAGACAACTGAAGGCCCATGAGAGATGCATGAAGCAATCAATTTTTGACCTTGTAGCCAGTATTTCAACAGTCTTGTCATCTCCTACTGGAGCTCTGCATTGATTTGCTCCATAAACCGTGCTGAAAAATTAAACTGTCAATCAAAAGGGAAAACAAAATAGAGACGCAATAAGCAAAACATAAAAAGGTGCATTCATTTGATGATATGCAGGCATTTTAAATAGACATTTATTGAAAAACGGACATCTTTCAGCCTCTGAGACGGCTCCATGTGACAGCTGAGTTTCTGAAATGTGACTGGACGGTTCAGTGTGAAGCCTGTGTGTCTGTAGACGGGAGAAAAGGCCAGTGCGGCCCATCTGCTGTGTGTGAGTGCATCGTGTGACAGAGAAACACGCTGAGGGAGAGATGGAGAGAGATACTGTGCACGCTTCATCCGGTTGAATTTTTAGGTCAGAAATGAATTATCAATTACATTTTAAATGCAACTACATGAACGCATATCAAACCACAGAAACCCGATTCCATTCATGGTTGTGTTTTGAAATGTGTTGGACCATAATTCATAAAACACTGAATTGTTTCTCGATTTGGTGTTGGAGAATTTTGAAATTGCAGCCGGGTTAGTGACAAAATAATATATTAAAGCAGTTAGTTCACTCCCAGAGTAAAACCAGCATCTATAAAAATCAAACCAAATCTTTTTAAAAAGTAATTCGCTGTGCTACAAGCTAAACAAGTGGCTGACTACTTAGAAAGCTTTTTCAAAATGCGGTCAAGTACTGCAACAATTTGTCCTTTGTTTCTCCCCGACACGGTTTTATTCTTACCTGAATTTCCATGCCCTGCTCCAGTAACCGTTTGGCTTGGTTCTCCACCTCCAGACGAGCTCGGCTGATGAACAGCAGGTCATTTTCGATGACGTCAATACCTGACAGATCAACACCTTGGGACAGGTAATCTGCAAGAAATGGAGAAACACATTTCTATTGTTGGTTTCTGAGATTTTTAAAGCATTGTTGTTGTTTAAAACTTCCATATACATTAAAATCCAATGGACAAGTCATTTACAAGACCTTTTTTGTTGTTTTTCATGTACATGGGCAGTCATATGTTCATGTGATAGATAACGTGTCATATGGAGGACGAGTGTGTTTGCACACCCCTAGGAACACGTTTGAGCCGTTAGCATGCAAACCGTTTTTTTTTTTCTCACAAATGTCTGCACTAAGCAGGAGGTCTGGAAGCCACTCGACCAATCATCGCAGCAGGGCTGTGGAAATGGTTCTTGATTTAGGGTTTTCAATGAGAAACACATCCAAAACTGCTGGAAGAGACGAGAAAGGCTTCACTTGAACAATGCTATTTTGGCAGCTTCCTACTTAGGGCTGACTAAACTCATCGCAAACAGCAGAGCATTTATTTAGACGGCAGCACGCCCTGGAATAAAAACAATGATAGGGATTCAGGTGGAGGAGGTTGAATGTCCCAGTTACACCCAAAAAAACAAAAACACGGGAGATCAGCTGTTTTTTCACAGAGGTGTGTGGATTTAACAACACCTGTCCTCTCAGGTGTGCTGCATGAGTGAAGTAACACCTTAACAGACAACAGTAGCGCTTATCATTTTAGAAGGTCTGAGCAGAAAAATGGTAATAGTTTAGTTGCAAACAGCATTAAATGGGAAAACTTCTGAATGCACACACAAAAATCTTTTTTTTTTGTGCTCCGCAGAAAAGAGAAATCTATACAGGTTTTGAATGTCATTAAAGTGAGTAAACGACAAAAAAAAAAAAATGAAATTTTTGGATGAAGTATCCATTTAAGACCAAATAGTCAACTAGCTGTTCATACAAGCACATTTTAATTATGTAGCTGTGTTTTTAAAGAGAAGATTCTTGCAAGTAAATGAATGCATCTCTAATAAATACTAGTTTTTATGCAAGAAAATCCACAATTGTGCACTTTAACGAGTAGAAGATTCTTGCAAGTAAATGAGAGGAAAGAAACAGAGGGTGCCATACTGAACAGGCTTCTGAACAGACAGCTCATGAGTCAGAGATGCTGACTGATACAGATACAGTGGCAGTAAGCAGAACAATGTCACTACATAGATCCACTCATTAGCGCCTTCTGAGGGCACACACACCAGCTGATGAGTCCGTGACTCGATTTGCCACCTGCTAACAAAGATATCATAAAGGACCCAATGTGGTCTCATTAGAAGAGGTCAGATACCGTGCTGAGGAAGTGACTCCATACTGTAGCACACAGATGCTAAGAAGCGACCTTGAGTTTGTGGTTCGAAATCTGGAGCTGTAGGAAACAGGTGGCTTCTTCACAGGAAAGCAGGGGGGAGTCTTTGGATCGTATTCGTACAGGTATAGGCCCAAATCCAGAATAAAATCAACGACCCCTGTCAAAAATCTCTGTGTTACAGCGCAATTTCATTTGACCTCATTTCCACCCTCTCCTGCTTCACCTCTTTAGAGTGCAAACAATGATTACTAGAAGAAAAGCACAACACTGAAGGTGGACTCTCAGTTAGCATTCTATCATTTGCGTTTTGATGACAAGTGCTGAAAGTGTTGCATGCTGTTTTAAGTGACAAATGGTTGCAGTGATTTAAGGTGAAATTATGGTTCAGGCTACATTTGCAGTGCCATACTACTAGGGCTGCACAATTAAATTCATCACAATTTCAGTGGAGCCTTTTGCAATAATTAAACTTCCAAAAAGCTGGGATTTAATTAAATATGGCATGCAAATGATGCATTCTTCATATTAGGGACAGCACTCTGCTCTGTTCATAATCTTGCATGCTTTTACACAACATTGGGCTCAAATGCAAAATAACCCTATTTCTTTCTAAAATATAACAGAAACTCGACACCACTTGCTTAATTAAAGGGGTATCCCACCCAAATTTAAAATTATTCCATCATTTTCTAGCCTTTCCAGCTGTATGTATGTATGTATTTGTGTGTGTGTGTAAATATATATATAAAACATTTTTTGTTTTTGTTAGAGAACACATTTACTAAAAATCTCTGCTTGTGTTCACTTAAAGAAAGTCATCCGGGATGGCAAGACGGTAAGAAAAAAAAAAGAAAAATAAATATATTTGCATGGAATGAACCTTTAAACATGCATAAGGTCATACAGCAGATAGGTGCAGTAAAAACACACACTAGAATCTGTTTTAAATGCAGTGACAGCTCCTCTCTCCAAAACCAAATCATGCTGGGGTCATGAGGTCAAGGGGAGGGGCATAGGTGCTTGTTCAACCACTGTTCTTGACTTTGTATTTTCGGTGTTGCAGAAAAACAGACACTCATATGACCATGTGTTGGCTCTTCACATATACTTGCTTTTTGTAGAGGCACTAGAGGACTGTAGGCTCAGCATCAATCACAGTTATTGCCTGCATTTATCTGGAAAGGAACACAACAGCCACTCCACAGAGAGAAGGTGCGGCGTGCAATACGGTGTAAAAACCATTCCAACTGTGAGCTTGGAAATGCAATTTTTCCCTATTACAGTTCAAAAAGAAGGGGCCAATAAGAAACATTAGCACAAATTCAATATGGGGTCTGTCTGAGGAGGTGATTCCTACAAAGCGGGGCACTCAATTTGTCTGAGATTAAAACGAAAGAGGAAAAAGGTAATTGTTGTTGGTGTAGATAGTCATCTCTGAAATTGCAAGGATGAGCAAGAGAATGTCAAATAAAAGCGCAATACTTGGTTCAAAAGCTTTTAAATTCAAGAACTCAACACCAAGCATAGCAGCGAGTCACAAAATCAATTTGCATACCAAAACATCTGGATAATCTAACCCGAAAGAACATCAAATGTTAACTCATGGTTTCTGTTTTCGATGAAAATTATAGCTCTTAGGACCCCTTCATACGTAGGGCATATCACACCCCAGCAGCAGTGGAGGAAACCCGTTTTCTTTCATCTGTGACCTGCACAGTATCTCATGACAGACGATGGTCATGAAAACAGCCTACAGGTATTTCTGAAATCATGCTAATATCACGAGAGAGCGCCATGGCAAGTCACTTAGCCTGAAAGCAGCCTTGGATCATTTCAGTGTCAAATGATTTATTCTCTCAACAGACCCAATGTCTCCTTTCACCTGGATGCTTCATTGCTTCGATATGTGACGGGTGAGGGAAACACAAACAATTCATCTGGTCATCACTGAAATCACCTCCAAAACTCAGGCGTTGTTCTCGCACATCAATTCGACCAACTGTAAGCAGGGTTCTTTCATCGCTATACCTCAATAACTCTCCAAAATCACTGGTAAACCACTGCTGCTTCTGCTTCAGGGAGGTGATGGAGCTTCCTGAAGGTCACCCCTTTCATAACGGATGGCGTTTTCCCATGCCTTCCCTCCCGCCGGTACAAAACACATAACAACACGGCCCTCTGGACTGTGGCAGGAAGTGGATAAAACTCGGAATGCTTTGTTGGGATTGGACAAAATCCCTATGGGACGGCTGAGCAAAGCTGAAGCAACATACGCAGAAAGCAGAGGTTCACAGTCAGGGTGTCCCTGCTAATCTGCCGCCGTGAAAACACAGTGTGGGGGATCCAGACTCTAACACTAAGCTTGCGTCACAGGATGACGTGTTGGCCCGGCTGAGGCTAAGGGGACTTGACACTGTTTATACAACGAAAGTCTCTGAAATCTGCTAAATACAGGACAATCACATTTCCCACAGACTCTTCCAATGCATTTAAAGCCGTCTGTAGAAACATTAATGTCTAGGCATCACTAGTATTGTTCATCATAACTATGATAATGAGCACTTAGTTATTTATGTTTTAACGCCATATCACATGGCTATATTCAATAACAATATCATTTCAATGCATCATTAAATATTTACAATCATTATACAAAAACATACAAGAAACAACAATAGTACTGATAAAAATCACATGCAATCTTTCAGTTTAATTAATGATAAAAAATCTACAATTCTTCCAGGAGAGACTTAAAAATATACATATTTTAGTATATTTTCTGAAAAATATTGCTGTCTATCATTTAAAATCATTAAAAAAAAATGCAACCTAAAACCTCAGAAATTGAGACTGCACTATATTTGGTATAACCATCTGGATCAGCTCTAATGGTTGTAAGAGTACTTGAAAATCTGTTAAATGCTGTAAAAGCATCCGAAAGCTCTGCTTGCATCATATTAAAGCCATTGAATGTCAAACACAAATAAGTTTTACAAGATAAACCGCTCCAAAGTCCAGTCATGTGCCCAAATGTTTTCTCTCTGAAGTCCACTTGTTGACCTAGCTCAACAGACTGAGCCGTGGTGGATCAGCTGTAGGTCTTTGGGGACCGGGGACTGCCAAATGCGACTGGTCTATCCCAAGTCCACATGCAAGAGAGTCCTTGGAGACACTGGGAACGTGACCACGAACAGCTCTTGAGTCTCTGAAGTAGTAGATAGCCAACAAAGTATAACACGGCCAGAGTTTCCTGTTTGGCTTTGAGTGCCCATTTTCTTTAAGCTACTGTTTAGATGTGCTTGTTAAAGTTAGCACGTTACCAATAAAAAATGAATGGGATATAGATACTGGAGAACTGCCTTGGGATATCAAATCCCATTCAGATAAAGCTCTGCGAGTTGTCCTACCTGACACATGGCTCTAAATGAGAGTAGTGCCAGAGAGGATACAGAGGGATGGGGTTTAAAGCAGAGCTAGAAAAAGAGGTATGACCCACCACTCTCTCCGGGTCTAAAATCTGATTGGATGCCCTACATTCAAAGCTGCTGTCAGATAGCTTACATACCCATGTCCACACATCAAATAAAAATTCTCTATATATTTTTTTTGTGAACATATTTAAAAAAAAAAAAAAAAAAATATATATATATATATATTAGGGGTGTAACGATACGCGTATTCGTATTGAACCGTTCGGTACGACGCTTTCGGTTCGGTACGCGGTACGCATTATGTATACCGAACGGTTCGTTGGAGTAATTAATTATATTTGAAAAAAAAAAAAAAAGAGAGAGAGAGAAATATAATGATATGCGTTCAACAAGGTAGCCCAATAACCCAAACAACGTAACAGGCAACGCCCCTGACACTCCCGAAGAAGAAAAAAACACCATCTTATATGTTTATGTTAGGCTACTCAGCAGGCGCTCGCTCACTCAGTACGCGCTGAAGGCTCGTTGCAAAATAGCCAATGCGTTTAACAGACTAGAAATGAGAAGATCCTCCAATAACCAACAGGTCTGGTGTTTGGGTGCACTTTGGATTCCCTTTAAGCTATAATGGTGATGGCAAGAGAGTGGTGGATAAAAAAACAACGGTATGTCGCATCTGCAACATGACAGGGTACACCAGCGGGAATACAAAAAAAAAAAAAACACCAGCGGGAATATCTGGGATATATGCGTCAGTACTATCTGGGAAAAGACGAAAAAAAGGAGAAACATGCACGCAGCAAACTATCCCTGCAGCATTTAGACACTATAGCTTACAGGGAATCCAACCCAAACACCAGACCTGTTGGTTATTTTAGGATCTTATATTTCTGGTCTGTTAAATGCATTAGACATTTTGCAACGAGCCTTCAGCGCGTGCTGAGTGAGCGAGCGCCTTAGGGGCCGTTCACATATCGCTCCTAAAAACGCGTGGAAAACGCTAAGCGCGTCTTTCTCCTCCTTTCCAAAGCGCTCGGGCAGAAGCGCTCATGGGGCGTCTGTCTTTGCTAAGCAACAATGACGTGCTCTCTCCATGAGACGCGGAAATTTCAGCGAAGGATAAATGGATTTGCAGCTCTAAAAATCGCTTGCAGTAGCTCTGCTACTAAATTTATTTCAAAATTGCAATCCATATACAACTATGATCAGCTGTTCCTTCATCTTGGCTGAGGTCTCAACCTTGTTACGGGAAAGGATGAAGCTGATTGGTTGGTTCTTGTCACATGACCCGCGGTGCGCTTGCGGCATTCTGAAAAGTTGAGATGTTTTTACATTTTGCTGTATCTAAAACGTATCGAACCGAACTGAACCGAACCGTGACATCAGTGTATCGTATCGAACCGAACCGTGAATTTTGTGAACCGTTACACCCCTAATATATATATATATATATATATATATATATATATATATATATATATATATATATATATATATTTAGTGCTGGGCAACGCTAACATTTTTTAAATTCAATTTTTTAAATCACATTGTTATGCACAAAACTAATAATGCATTCAAAAGTAGTGTATTGTGCACTTTTTTCCATTTAAAAGTAGGTTTTCTGCTATATGAACAAAAGTGTAATAACATTTGGTTTGCAAACGCTTTGAAATAAGGTGCTTTTTTACAGCAGTATTCCTTTTACATAGCAGGAATTCAAATATTTCTCGTAGCCTAAATCTCAACTTATAACATTAATGTAATTCAATGAAATAAACAAGCTATTTGTCACTGCCAGGACATTAATTCTTTACAGAAAATATTTTATAGTTTGTTAGAGAAAAACAAGAGTCCAGAGCCTCGATCATAACATTATAACAGGCATCTTCCTATTAGAGACCTGTATGATCGCGGGACCCATCGCAGCAGAGAGCGGCGCAGGACGACACTTCATGTGCGGGTAGAGACTCGTGTGTGCGGGATGAGGGAGAATAATTATGGTGTGCTCACACTAGGCAATCTTAACCATGCCGGAGCACGTTTGACCCCCGAAGCCTGGTTCGTTTGACTAGTGTGATCGCTCCGTTTAGCAGTCCCTGGCTCGGTTGGAAGAGGACGGCAAGAGCACAGTTCAGTTATATATAGATCAGTTAGAGTGAGCGCTAACCGATCTTCTGATACGTGCTGCATGATTGAGTGAATATTTCTGAGCAGCAAAATCGATAGATCTGTAAAGCAATATATTGTGAAAGGGACGTGTGTTACCGCATCCCATATGACTCAAAATAATGAACCAGGAAGTTAACAAAACGATTCACTCCACTGTAATGAGTGAGAGTACTTCTCTGCGGTCTTCACGTGCTATCGGAAACTTTCCAACTTATAAAGTCATGATTACGAGCTCATTGCATTCTTTTCTGTTAAAAATAACAGTGGACAGTGGTTTGTGAATGCTGATGCTTAGCCCAAATAATTTGATCGGGAGCATCCCCTCCTGTGCACCATGAGTGTATTCAGAGCCAGTGAGCAACAGACTTTCATAATAATAAAAAACTGTGTTAACGCACGAAAAAAATTATTGTCGGTATATATATAATTTGTATATAATTTATCTAATTATTTAATTTTTTTTACATTTTATTTAACCCAAAATATATTTGTCTGCATTCTTAGTCACACAGGTTTGGAACCAAAATGTACATTTTAAATGTCGGTCTGTCAGCGTTAACTTGTTAATGCATGTGATGAATTTTACATAAATAAATGCGTTAAAATAAGCACTTTTTCTATTGCAACCCTTTAACTCATTTAACCCGAGAAGAGCCAAACTGCAAGAGGGTTGTGCCAGAGCTTGCTTCCAGGAGGTTCATCCCTCACGCCTGTCTCAGCGAGCTGGCACCTGGCGTCTTACTTTCCGCTTCCTGAACCTACGGTTGCTAAGCACAAGTCGATTCACCCAGGGCTTCTGGAGTTCTGCTTCCAGTCAATGATCATCAATCACAGAGGCTTTATCAAGCTAGAATCACACAAACACACTCAACAGGGCAGTTTATACAACAGGAGAGAGATAACGGCATAAAGAGTGGTCATTACTGACAAGACACTAGAAATATTGGATGAAACATCAGCTTTTGTATTCGAGGGAAATTGTGCTTTGGGCCACTATATCTAGGATTTGTTTAAAGATAGAAGAAAAATATGAACACTTCTTTCTCTCTCTCTCTGGCATCTACAGAGAAATGTCTTGGGAAAGGGTCTGAAGAAAAAGTTTGAACATAAATACTTACCTTTAAGGATATTCAGCTTGGTAATTTAAACCATTTTTTAGACATTTTAGTCTATTTTGTCTTTTATCTACAACAATAGTGTTTTGAAGTGATGTTCCATAATTTGCTCATTCCTTCTCTCCACATCATTGTGCACCAACACACCCACACAAAAAAACTGAACCTAAAAATCACGCTTCATGCAAGGTTTGCCATGTTTGCATTGTGAAGACTCAGATGAAGCCCTTGCCTTGAAAATACTGTAAACTCTCCCACATCCTTCGCTCAGGGCTATTACAATGATTTTTATTTACTCTTTCCTGATCTGTTGATGCATGGACAATTTAAGAATTGAAATAAAAAGGAAGATAGCAGACAATGGAAACAAAGACAGTAAAATTCACCTGTTGGTAAATCCCTGTTTGAGCAACAGGGGAAGAAAGGGTCACAACTATAACAGGAGACCAATCGGGAAACAGAGGAGTGTTATAATGCACAGCAGAGAAAGAGAGGAAGGGGGAGGGAAAGCGAGAGAGATGAGGGAGGTGGGAGGGAAGAGAGAGAGAAAGAGAGAGATCGAAAAGAGGAGGAGGAGAGAGATGAGTAGGAAGGGCATTTTGAAAGCGAGCATAGGGATGAGGAACACTACATCCTACAACATCTGACTTTCCTGCCCACCTTGACAGGCAAGGGAGAGCTCACAGAAAAGCAGATAGAGGAAGACAGCCAGACTCATCCCTTCAGAGAAGCATGTCCTTTATTACTCGTCCTGGCATGGCTCTACTCAAACTGGGAAATATTTGGGCTACCAGGTCACTCACTCTTATGGCAGCAACAAGAGGTAAAAAGCTTTGAATTTTTGTACGTTCACAACTGGAGTATCCTCTAAAGGGATTGCATGCTACTCTAAACAAGCCACGGAAAACTTCTACTTTTTTAAATCTATAAAATACTGCACAGGGTCGCGACCAAGAATAAATAAATTTACGTGACAGTCAACTCGGAGCAGTTCGATTTTATGCTGCAGATACGAATATGAATATGAAAAATGTGCACTGTCTGCTTTGATGCTTGCACTGTGGAAAAAAAAAGATGCATGCTTTGTTTTGATACGGATCCTCCAGTGGCCAACACAGTAACTGACACATTTAACTGAATTAATGTATGTGGAAAGAGCAAGACTTGAGCAATCGAAACCCATCCAACCCATTATCCTCTTAAGAGGAAGATGATGTGAGCACTCTTGTCACTATATCTGCTTCAGGCTAGTGCTGAAAGCTGCCTTCTAGCTCAGAAATAAATAGAGAAAGAGTGAAAGAGATGCTTGGAGATTTATAAGTATTCCGCTTCACATTTATAGAGCATTGCCCATGTAAGTACGGTGTAGGAGTACAGCAAACCTGCAAAGCTCCAAACAACCACTCACAGTCACCGTGGGAGTCCGTTATTCTAAAAGAACATTAGTTTAATGAGTTAGCCTTAAGGCTTCTCGGCTAACAAATTACACCAGAGACGCCTTCAAAGACAAAAAGATGATTTTGACTTGGGTTAACTCTTAAAAAGGTAATTGGAAGGGTGCACAATCTCTGCAAGGTCTCTGAACAACCCGAAACCATTGACTGTGGACAAATGAGTTTTATAACAAAATAAGAGTTAAATGAATGCTAAGAAGATGACACTATCCTGAAGAGATTTTCAAGGTCATTTATGACAACAACAAAAAAATTATTCTAACTCTCACTTTTTTTGCACCTACCAGCAGCTAACGTGTGAAGCTACTGAGGATGGAGCTCCTGTTCCAGTGTCCCACACTGTGAAAAAGAGAGGGGAAATATATACACCTGACTACCTCCTTCCCTCTGGAAACCTTTGACCTTGTCGTGATTACTGTGTACTGCTGTCTACCTGCCTGGTCTCCTGGAGCTATATCGTGGGAGTGTGATTTACTCAGGTGGAAACAAGCGGTTGTGGACTCTGCAGGGGTCAGAAAAACTTCTGTTTAATAGCGAGGAGGGAATGCCAGTCCTGACCTGTCACACTGAGGGAGATACATTTGTTCTTGTGGTTCGCAAAGTCTTGGAATAAACAATGAAAAGTGAGGACTTTTGGAAGGATGGGACATGGTGTCATCCCTAATCGTTTCTGTAAGGTCTGTTTGACCAACACAAAGGACAAAAGGCTGAAGACAAGCCTGAACACAACACAGCTTTCATGTCAGGACCACGTGGATATTACAATGCACAAACCCTTCACACACTCTGAAAAGGAAGAGCAGAGTGTTTCCATCTCCCACTGAAATCTGAGGACGCGAGGGAAAGCGGTATGAGCTGTTTTGACGGTGTTTAATCAACCGTACAGAGAGGTGTTTGAGGAAACCGGGGTGTCCTGACTTGTTCAGTCTTTGCCATGCTGGGGCTGAGGAAAGCCTTAGCTGATGCATTCGTTAAATATTTGCTCTTTTAAAAAAAAGGCCCTGAACGGAGCAGGTACATAACAGAATGGCGTTGAAGGAGCAAAGGACACTGTTGAGATAAAGAGGCGTTGGAGTATGGTTGACATCCTTCCAACAAATCAACGCTTTGGTTGCATTTGCTACACAAGCTCCTAACAAGGACAGTGAACACAAGCGAGGGGTGAGTTTCATTAATCTATGCACATCTTTTATGTGCATGTGCAGATGAATGTTTTATCATTTTTACATTCTTAATTGTGGTCCTTTCCATTCACATTCTTGTTAGTTGAAGGCTAGAGTTGGTCTGGTCTAGTCTTTTATTTATTTATTTTTTCTAAACTGTTCTGGCATTATCAGACACTCATGTCATGGAAATGCTTCTTAGAAATACATGTTGCATTTAAACAACAGTTAATTTCTGATAAAAGCTTTGTGTGTCATTAAGAAAACCGACCCAATGAATATGTTAAAACAGTCATCTTTCATTTTTTGCACGTGTAGGAGAATGCATACCCCTCCTGTGCTGGGATACCAGGCCATCATGAGCAACGTCACTGTCCTCGATAACGTTGAACCTCTTGACTTTGAAATGGACTTGGACACTCCTTACCCTGTCAGCTTCCAGGTGTCTATAACAGGTTTCCTCATGTTGGAGATCGTACTGGGTCTCAGTAGCAACCTGACTGTGCTGGCTCTCTATTGTATGAAGTCAAACCTGGTGAGCTCTGTCAGCAACATCGTAACCATGAACCTTCATGTGCTGGACGTCCTGGTGTGTGTGGGCTGCATCCCATTCACAATTGTGGTGGTGCTATTGCCACTGGAAGGCAACAGTGCACTCATCTGCTGCTTCCATGAGGCTTGTGTGTCTTTTGCTAGCGTGGCTACTGCTGCCAATGTCCTGGCCATCACACTAGACCGCTATGACATCTCAGTTCGGCCTGCAAATCGAGTTCTGACAATGGGACGAGCGGTGGCCTTATTAGGGTCCATTTGGGCTTTATCATTCCTTAGCTTTCTGGTACCCTTCATAGAAGAGGGTTTCTTTAGCCAGCCAGGTAATGAAAGGAATCAGACAGAAGGGGAGGAGACTTCAAACCAATACTCCACTGAATTAGGCCTCTACTATCACCTGTTGGCACAGATCCCAATCTTCATCTTCACTGCTGTGGTCATGTTGGTTACTTACTACAAGATTCTGCAGGCGCTCAACATCCGCATTGGCACACGTTTCCATTCGGTGCCAAAGAAGAAACCGAAGAAGAAAAAGACCATCTCCATGACTTCCACCCAACCAGAGTCGACGGATGCTTCACAGAGCAGTGCAGGCAGGAATCCACCACTGGCCATGCGTACCTCCGTATCCGTGATCATAGCCCTCCGCAGGGCAGTCAAACGGCACAGGGAACGCCGTGAACGACAAAAGAGGGTTTTCCGAATGTCGCTTCTTATCATCTCCACCTTCCTGCTTTGTTGGACACCTATTACCGTGCTAAATACAGTAATCCTGAGTGCAGGGCCAAGCAACTTCACTGTGCGTCTCAGACTGGGCTTCCTGGTCATGGCTTATGGAACCACCATTTTTCACCCGCTGCTCTATGCCTTCACTCGGCAGAAATTTCAGAAGGTCCTAAAGAGTAAAATGAAGAAGCGTGTTGTGTCAGTTGTAGAGGCGGAGCCTATCCCCAACAACGTGGTCATCCACAACTCATGGATTGACCCAAAACGGAACAAAAAGGTGACTTTCGAGGAGACAGAGGTCAGGCAAAAATGCCTCTCTTCAGAGGATGTGTAATGAGCTACTGTGCCAATTTAAGGCAAAAATACTGATCAGGTACAGTATCATTAAAAAGGGAAACCACTAATCCAAAGCAGCAATGAATTTAAGTGTATTAATTGTACAGTACCTCAAGAGAAATAATTTATTATTATTTATTGTAATGTTGACTATTGTAGATGTCTTGGATGATAAAGTGTAAATACTGCATGTGCTTTATTGAAGTGATCCTAGAGACTGTACATACATACCCAAGTCAAGTATAAACCACCAATGTAAAAAAGTAGAAACTGATGCTCATGGGTTTATTTAATTGCATTAAATACTCCAAAAAAAGAGCTGAAGATTTTTTTGCCATCAAGAAGAACCCTACACAACTGTGATAATTACGTGCCATAGTTTTTTTTTTTGACTCTGTAGAGAAAGTGGTTATATGTCTTTGTTCTCTTTGCGCTGCAACCACCTTAATTTTTACAGGTGCAAAATATAAGATAAACACTGTTAACAATTCACGCTATGAGTTTCATTAAGTGGATATTACCTGCCCTCTACCCTGCAATAAAAGGAAAAAGATGGCTATATTACTCAGGTCAACAAGTAACAGGGTGCTCTTACAAAGCAAAGTCTGCTTCCTTTCAAAATCAGTTGCATGGCCAGTTGGCATAAAATCATATCTTTTTATGGGGATGAGGGAAGTGGTACACTGCATATCGTCCAATAAAGCTGCTGGGGAATGAAGTGGATGTGGAGTGTCAATGAAAAGGTGTTGATTGTAAATACTTGACCTTTTTAGACACACCAAGCTGATGGTGTTTGATTATGGGTTGGACTTGATTAGAGGGTGATAACTGTATCTTTTGGCAGGCTAGAAAAAAATAATCACCTCTTGCACTGCAGCAACAAAAGGTCACATACTGTTCGGTATAAGGGGCGAAGTCATGCCACTGAATGGGTTTAACTGATCAATTTCAGAAATGGATGCAAATTGTGTTGGATGATGACTTGCATAAATAAATAACTTGTCAGGTATCCAAAGCGCATCTCAGTTGGGTAGGCTTTAAACTTGATTGAAAACCCATCTGACAGTTCATTACTGACTGTTGCAGTGTTTGGAAATAAACATGACTAATGTTCAGCTCGTATCATCAAGTGACTGTTCAACAATCATACGTTCTTGAGTTTATCTACAGATAGATAAAGGGTCAGAGCCACAGCAGCTGATCCGTATTTAGAGCTCACACACGGTGTTGAACAAGAGAAAGTGAGAGAAGAAGAGCATGATTGATGCATGTCTTTTATGAAGTATACTAGGTCTCTCAAAACAGTGAGTTACTGTAATAAAACATGCACAATGTGAGAAAATCTGTCCATCTGTTAATGCTGTACACGAGTCCCAGTTATCCCAGTGCTATGCTTTAAAATCAAGGGCAAAATGGTAACTTTTAGCTGTGATGTACTCCCAGATAACTCTTAAGAAGTCACATGGCAAATTCGAATAGTCCTTAAAGCCATCCTCGTATGTAACGGATCATACAGAAGCCTGTGCAGCTGTTACCCTTTGATGACTGACCGAAGGTTCGGGGCTGGCCGTGAATGGAGGCTTTATTATTTTGCTGTAAACAAGCTGTATAGAGAGGCATATAGGGAAAAAACTTCTGCCAGTAAAAAAACAAATAAAAAGGCCTACCAAAATTTGGCCGGCTCTGCTTACAAGCCTGAAAACACCCAGTCAAGTACTGCTTCATTGTTAATGCCAATAAAAAGAGGTTACGAATGCTGAACTGCCTGGTATTGCTACTACTACATGTACCTTGATTTAGCTTTTTTGTTTGTTTTACACAACACCAACTACAACACCCCTAAAAATAAAGGATCAAATCTTCTTTGAGCAGTACTCAAGAGTCAAATGTTCTCTTTGCCTGTCCCCATATCCACAGCCAAACCACAAAGAGGATAAAGCATACCGCTGTTAACTGGAGCATCCTTACCTTTCCACTGTCCGTTTTCATTCACTCAGTCTATTCCTCTTGCCTTGCAACATCCACATGTCACTCATATATTCCCAAAGGAGTGAGTCATTGAGTCCAAGTAGTTCAGGTGGTGTAGAAAACAAACAGAATTAAATCCCCTGCACTGAATGTTAGGTACAGCTATATCTGTCCACTATTCTGAAAGCCATTTGCTTTGTAAATAGACAAATTTAGTCAAGGAACCATGGGAGTTTTAGATGAGTGATCAGTAATAGAATACTGTACATATAAAATATTATTTAAATATATGAGGTAACAAGATGGGATATGCAAGTACATTTACTCGCATATAGATTTATAACGGTCTGCCAAACAGACAGACTTTTCTTCCTGTCAGTCCTCGGCTCTTGACATTTATCTGACTTCGATTTACTCTCCCCAATAACAGCCTGATTCCTTCAGTTTGTCCATGTTTTCTCACTCCAATCGTCTCATTACAGCAGACACACGTGTCCTCCACCAATCAAAACACCTTCACCTCTTCCTCTGCATTAGTCAATCTTCTCCTTAAGCCATTTAGAGTTCAACTATTCATCAGTGCATCTGGCTGACCATCCAAACCTTACATCGCTGGGAAGGGATTCATAAATCATGTTAGCAAGATGGTGAGCTGTCATTATTGTGTTACTAAGGATCGCAATAATTCAATCTATTTCAGGCTTGTGTACGCAGTGAGATAAACCATGAAAATAACAAATGGCTTATAAAGTTAATGACAAAGAAGATTTGAGTCTTTTGATTTAATGCCACAATGGTAAGTTGGATAGTAAAAAAAAAGGTATATGGGTCAAAGACGAAAAAGTGTTTAAGCATTAAAAAAAAAAGTGTAATACTGCTTTAAACTGTTGTAGTTTTCCCCCCAAAAATGCAAAAAGTTTTCTGTTTTATTTAATTTCAATTTTGTTTTTGTTTTTCTGAGCAAAAAATAAATAGCATACATTTTCCCCTGATTTACAGAAGACACCCAGTAAAATGTCATTCAGTGTAACAATCTTGTCAGGCATATTTACAACAAAAATCTATTTATGACATATTAAAAGACTAATTACTTTCACCCCAAATACTAATGAGTTGTAATTTTACATTTTTAACATTTGCCACTATCCTAGGTTTTGCCCATTTGTCAGTAAGAATTTTGTACTAATCTAAAACACAGTAAAATTTAATATGCTCCATTATTCTTTTAGATATTTTAATAAGTGCACGTCAGAATAAGCATGTTGTTTGAATTTTTGCATAAATATTGTGTTGTAACATTATTTCAACCAAATTATGACATTTTATGCTCCAAAAACGTATTTAAAACCTTAAAAGTAGACATTTTACTAACATTTAATGTGCTTTCTATGGACGCAAAATCACTTTTGTACATTTTTCTTGATGCGGACATCTTAACGTCTTTGACCCATATGCTGTCCATCCGATCAACACTACACTGGAACACAATGAGGTCTCAGCTAACATCTCATACAGTTATTGTAAACAGGAAAGCGATTGGTCAATTAAACCTAAATTAAATTACATTTATGCATTGCATTTAGCAGACGCTTTTATCCAAAGTGACAGTATATATTTTAAAACAGGTTGCCTAATGGGAGATTTCTTAGACCGCATTCTACGCTGGAAGCCAGAGAGGCGCACATACAGATAATGATATCATATCAGACCCTGGCTGTTCATGTTAAACCTCGAGGGGGTGGAGGGAAGGCATAAAAGCGGAGCACCGCGTGAAAAGAAGGACAGGTGCTGTTAGTGCAGTCTAATTGTCTCGTCTTGGATGGTGACGCTAATGCAAAGATGTCTCTGTAATCCATTAGCTGGGTGAGAAGAACCCAAACATGACCCTCACTTTGACATGATAAATAATTCAGTGGATGGAAAACATATTACTGAATCATATTCTGTCACAAAGAGAATATGACTACAGCTCAATTAAAGGAGCTACTGCCAACACAGACCGTGGAAAAACTCATAACTGAAATGCTAACAAAGCAACTCAAAAAACAGAGCTCATGCAAGTGGTGAATGCAAAACTCAGCATGCCCTCCATAACACGATGGGAAACTTCTGTTCACCTGCTTTGATTTAGCTTCATTTGAAAACAATATGCAAATAGAAACTACGAAGAAGCTGGTCTTCACTGGAATCTATCCCACAGGGCCTGGGACTCAATAATGAAGATGTGTTTTAACTGTCACACAAACTTGATTTGCATTGCGCTATTTATCTCTCAATATGACATCTAGGCAAATGTACAAACAAAGGGTCAACAGAGTACGAGTCGATATGAATCTGATATTACAGCCATTAAAGCCATGACCGAAAACAAGTTTCACATTTCAGATGATGTCCACAACAACATGGATTCCAGACAATAATATGCCAGTGTCCTAAAACGACATGGTTGACAATCAGTTCAACACCACTAAAGTCAACATCAAACACCGTCTCAACTCAGTTCACATGTGGCTTTTCTAGTGAAACAGGATTTTCAACATGGGACAGGCTTTAGTTCGATGCAACAGGAATTGACCGGATCGGGAAAGGTGCTTTATGACACGAGAAGGGTCAATAGCACCTGGAGCGTGCACTGAGAAAATAAACGGGGTCAACTTTAAGCTCTATGAGATTATTATAATGCACTCAGGTCACTATTGGAACGGTGATGTCCCTCGTAAGTGCTATTCGGGTCAGACGTTAATCGACGGGGTTGCAATGAAGCGAAACCAAAAATATCTCCAAAGCAGGTCACACAGTTTCAGAACCAGTTTCAGACAGTCCTCGCACCTGCGTAGCAAACTCAGCAAAACATTCAGGCCACAAGAACAGGGCGACCTGGAAACAGTGCAAGACTGAACTAACGGCATTCACACAAAAGTGGAGGATACGATAACTTTTGTAATAAGTGGCCAGAAAACAGGAGCTCAAAAATGCATCGTCGCTAAATGCTCAAAAAACCCAATCCTATAAGCAAAAATAAAAATGCAATAACTAGGAAAATAAAAATCCAGGTTCTTATGTTTTCCTCACATGAAAGGTTAATGTATACAGTGGGAAAAGGCTGTGGTAGGTCACTCACCCAGCTCGTTGAGGCTCTGGGCAGCTTTCGTGATCTCTCTGCTGCCCCCCTGCAGCTGCCCCTGCAGTCGCTTGCTCAGGTACAGGATACGAATAATCCTCCTCAACAGGTCACACGCCACCTGCCAGCCAGAATAAGAGAAGACATCTCATTCCTGTGTTAACACGGTGACTTATGGGCCTGTGACAGCCAGCACAAGCAAATCTGTGATGCCCACATTATGATGAAGTGATATCATATCATATGGCAACCGTTAGTTTTCATGACAGAGATTGTACCTACAATTAAACTGGAAATCTGATATTAGCTACCCATACTTCATGCTCCTAGTGTAAAATCATGGTATTAATACCCCTCGTAAAACACATTTTGTTCTACAGACAAGAAGGATAAATAGTGTGGATTGGTGTGGGATAGTTCCTCCAAAAATAAAGATACCACAAAAGAAGATCATTCATATATAAATATATATAGAAGTCAATGGCTACCAGCGATTGTTTGTTACCTTTTTGTGTTCAACATAGGAAACAAACTCATAGAGGTTTGAAACAACCAGAGGGTGAGCAAATGATGACGATTTTCATTTTTGGGTGAACTGTGCCTTTAAGGAAAAGTGTGGTTTTACCAATCAAACTTATAATTTTAGTCTGTAAGACTAAATTTAAGGAGGTTCATTTAGAGATCAAAATATAATCAAGACTCAGGGGTCTTTTTGAAAAGCCTACCAAACCGTTAATAGGATAATAGCATAATTTACTTTCACACAAATCTTGAACTAATGAATTTGTAAGTGGTGCTTCATGACAACTGTGTATTATTTAAATCAAGGAGAAGGATGTGCATCATCTCACTGGGTTGTTTTAGCACTGGAATAAGCTCTCAATTCATTTTCAATGCATTTCACACACATAAAGGCATTAATAAACATTTTATAAACTCCATAACAGCCAACAGACACGACAATATAAAAGAAATAGGAAATGTATTTAAACCAGTGCATTTGTGCTTAAAACATGCAACTGTGCCACACATTTAATAAAGAATATAGTGTGGTGACGATCAAGCCTGTGGGCAGACCGCAGGAGGATGAAGGACTCGTAGAGGTCACTCTTTTCTGGTTTTAGGTGAATAGGTGCAGCTGATTCTGTGTGTGTGTCTGTGACAGACTGACAGTGCGTCAGATATCATGAAGGAAAAATTACAAAAGGATAACAGGAAAAAACTTCAGCTGTGTCCCCCTCCTCAGGTCTGGTCTTAATCTTACGAGGAATAAAAAAAACTACATTAAAATGTGTTGCTCAAGGCAAGGACAGGACAGACTCGGATAGAGACCGCATGGAATGAATAAATGATTGTGCCATCAGATATACCGCAGTCAAAGACAAGAATAAATACATTATACAACTACAAAATAGTCTGTCATTTTTTTCTAATAATGGACACGTAAACAAGTTTAAACAATAAAACCACACTGACATACCTTTAGACAAGAATCAACTATATAACAAAAGAACATTTGAGCTTTTTCTTGAAGGGTAGTTTAGGGTATAAACCTTAGATCAGTTTGAGACTTAACTTCTAGGGTAAAGATACTTCAAAGCTTAATCAAATTATCTGACTTGTTTTTAACCTTGTATTATTGTGTGCAAATAAAAAACTATATATGTACACACATATGCATACACACACACACATATATATATATATATATATATATATATATATATATATATATAAAAAATATACTGTATAAGCAATATTAATAGTGATGCATGCCCAATTTCCACTAATAATTCAGGCACACTGGTGAAAAAAATATTCTTACAGGGACTAAATATTTTCAGATTTTAAACAAATTAAATTCTTCTGTAAATTAAAAAATATATATTAGGTTCCTGTGGTGCCACATACTCAACAATTGGATATTTTTTTTTCATTTGAAATCGGCTGTATACAGGAATGTCTAATGCAAAACATTCAGCAAACCACTGACGGATCATCTTGGAGTTTGTGATGGTGGTTATGCTTCAAAAAAGCCGCACAAGAAAAGGAGGTTTTGAGAGTAAATGGGAACATTTCATAACCAAAGCTATATTTCGTTTAGCTGTATTTTATAGATGCCCTTAGGTTCCAGGTCCAAATTATTATTATTTATTTTTTCTGCAGACTTGAAGCTTCACTCATGATGACATGATGTGAACCGAGGGCAGAAAGCTAACATGATGAAAGCGTGCATTTTTCTTGCCTTGCAACAGTCAGATAACAGCAGAGAAACAGGTTTTATTTCCCCACAGGTGCACAAATGACTTTCCTTCAGACAGAATAGATGTTTTGAACTTTACCATGACAGCACATAGTGACCACATCTGTCAAGTTACGAAAAGAACAAAAAGTACAGTAAAAGGTAGAACATACAAGCTTCGGAAGATATGGATTATGGCAACACAGGCACTATGAACTTTTTTTTTTTTTTTTTTTATAGAGATACTACTTACTACTGGATTTAGAATAACATGAGAGTGAATAAATAATAACTATTCCTTTAAGAGATATATGAGGTCATACTAATTACACTCTTAAAAGATTTCTGAAAGACAACTTATATATTTTTAAAAAAAAATTTGATATGGTAAAATTTTGAAAATCCATTTACTTTTATTCAAATTATAATTTTTTTTTTAGATGTGTTCAAATATTTAGAAAATCTGTATCGTTATAGATGATAATCACAAATCAGTATTCAAAAACATCTGTTTCACCAGAATGACTCTTTTTGTTTGTGTGCATTTCTCTTTTTTTTTTGTGCATGCTAGGTGTATTACAGAATCTGTCATAACTGCAAACAGTTGTGAAGACAGGGTTGTATCTATATCAGATGGTGAGCCAATAAACATGGAAATCAAGCTTCTGAGTGAAAGCGTGCAGTGTTTGTAAAGCAGGACAATGAAGATATAATAGTTCTGCAGAATGTCTCTCAGAGACAGAGAGACATGACAAGACAGAAGCAGATATAAAAGTAATAAAATAACCTGTAAGCGGGCGAGCTGGGCTGTCCGCGTCACAATCTTATTATAAGGGTCAACGATTTTAGTTCTTATCCTGAGAAAGAAAGCAGAGAGATATCAGAAATGCATTAATAAAACACTACAAAGCATCTGACTTATTGGAGAATGCCATTTTTAATTTATAGTACACAAATACCACAGACTTCTATTAATTATGCACATGACCACCACTTTCTTTTAAAACGCGGACAATTTCAGTGCTTTTAATGAAGTCATTTACCTGTCCACAGCACTCTGGAGAGCTGCGATCCTGGTCTGCATCATTTGTAAGACACCTGGAAGTAAAAACACCACTCAAGTCCATGCTCAGAAAGAGCTAAACTACATGCACTGAGCAAGAACTGGAGATGTGACAAGGGACTCCCCTGGTGGACAGCTGCAAAACTGCATGTGCATTCAATTCACATTTATTTGTAAAGCGCTTTCACGATACATATCAATTAAAAGCATCTTTACAGATTTTTTATTTTTTTGCCTAGATTACAATTAAGAGTAATCTTTTATCAGAGGTGACTGTGTCAATGTCCAATTCGAGCAGTTGGTTAACTTTACATTTTCTTTTAGGAAAACCTGTGATTACACGTCACAATGATTGCAACATAAGGACAATTTGCCAGTTTCATATGTTGATTTAGAGTTGGCATCATCTGAAGTCCTTGCAGGGGTATGGCGTCAGTGTTTTAATATTAACAACGTTTCAGTATCCCAGATTATAACGTGGAAACATCTATAGGCAAGTTGTCAGTTATTTCCCAGAGGAAAACTATTTGTAAATGTACTAGAAGGGGGAAAATTGCACACTGCAACTTCTACATATGTGATCTCACTCCATGCCATTTTTATCTAGCCGTTTCCTACCATTTCACTGGTTTGGAAACTAATATTATAAGATTGCATAAGCTTAAAATGTGAAGCAGATAATGAAGTATTACCTTCGAGAGATTCGAACCCGGTTGCCTGAGCTAGCAGATCTTCATGTCTGGCCACAACCTGTGATAAAAAAACAAACATAATATTGCTATTCAACTTATAATGTGTGCTAACTTGGTATGTTTTTATTATTCATGTAGTTTCCTGTGCTTAGAGGTGACCTATGAAGCATTAAGGCACTTTCTAAATTGATGTCCATGATCCTAACACAGATCTGCATTGAGAGCTGTTCATCCAGACAGGTGTACAGTGGCATTCGAAAGTTTGGGAACCCTTGGAGAACTTGTGAAAACTAAAAAATAAGCGAGATCATACTAAACGCATGATATTTTTTAATTAGTACTGTCCTGAGTAAGATTTTGTACATAAAACATGTTTACATTTAGTCCACAAGACCAAAAAAATTGCTGCATGAAAAAAAAAACAATAAAAAATAACATGCATTTAGTACGCTCTCTCTCTTATTTTGTTGAGATTATTCACATTTTCAAAGATTCTGCAAGGAGTTCCCAAAATTTCGCACTCCAGGTGTGTGTCTCATCCGGACAGGTGTGTGTCTACCTGGCTGTGCAGCTCTTTATCCAGCTGACTGATGCCCTCTGCCAGCTTCGCCAGCTGCTCTGCAATGACAGCATGATGAATGGCTTGAGCTGTGTACGTCTTCACATCAAAATCCTCTTTCAGGAAATCGGTGTAGCACTCTGGAAGGAAAAGGATCAGGATTTGTAAAACGCATAAGAGGAGCGCGCACTGCCTGTAGATCCGGTTACACCGAGTTAAGTGCTAATAACGCCGCTAAAGGTGCCGATCGAGGTGATTAATTATCCTGCTAAACGTCTAAAACACATACACATATACATATCAGAAGGAGAAATCATATTTAAACTGGATTTACCAGATTTCAGCAGTGAACTCGCTGTTGATTCCGGACTAGCCTCCATCATTGCCACTTCATCAGTGACGTAGAATTCCTGCGTCACAACATGGAAGGGCGCGCGACGGCGATTGGTTATGAATATTTTCATATAGTTTAATACAAGACATATTTTATTGCTTATGCTAAATTTAACTAATTTTAGATTGTCTTCAATTATTTATCACGTGATAATTGTAAATACATGCTAATTTCGTTTCTCGTGGACACAAGTTCAAAGGTTAAACACACCCACCAACACTGACAAAGGGAAGTGAGAAATAGTGGTGGAAATTATGATTCTTTCTAGAGATTCGTTCATTTTCAGTTCGTTCACCAAAATGATTCGTTCAGAATCGTTCACTGATTCGTTCAGTGACCATTTCTTCGTATTACACAAAATAAGCCAGCAGATGGCAAAAAAAGTGTATTATGTTGTTATGTCTTAAATCAACGAACGTATTCACTTGCTGCAAAAACTGATCTGGCTTTATTAAAATGTGTGTATAATCGCATTCAATATATAAAGTCTAATTAAGTTGTTCAGATGAACAAAGCACAAGGTTTTCTTGCCTAAATAGCATTTTAATTGTTTGGTCAGACAGTTTGTATATTATATATTCACATTCATCAATCGTGGATTAAACGTGGAGTTGCTAAATATCAAAACAAGCGTATGTGCACAGTACAGTACCTATAACTGCGCTTTGCATTTTTGCGAGATTGACATGCTAAATGGCAGACTGACCCGGTTTACTCTCATTCATTTCGTTCACGAACGAGATAAGCTATGTACCAGTTCATTTCATTCACGAACGACATTTATCCGTTCATTCAGCTCGTTCACGAATGACATGTGTGCCAGTTCAGTCATTTCATTCACGAACGAGATTTACTAAATCATTCAACTCGTGCACGAACGACATGTGCTTTGCCGATTGAGAAACGTGATTGGTAAACGGTTTGCCAGAATATACCCTGACCATCAGGTCAGTCATTTCATTCACGAACGAGATGTATCATTCAACTCGTGCACGTACGACATGTGTGCCAGTTCAGTCATTTCATTCAGGAACGATATGTATCAGCTCATTCAACTCATTCACGAACGACATGGGTACCAGTTCAGTCATTTCGTTCACGAACGATAAGATCTCTAGATCTAGTTCAGACTCATATGAAACTCGTTCATTGAAGGGCGTATTCGTTCACTACATTCAACAAATCAAATACTCTGTCACATCTCATACTCGAAGGCTATTGGCTCGAGGTTGAGTAATTCTTTGACAGGATGAAACAGTTGTTACCCGGTTCACTGAGCTGCGCATGCGCTGCTTATAGCGCCGCGCTGCTGTGGAGGGAGGAACTTCACTGAACGAGAAATATGAGTCAGTGGATTACGTGAACGAGAACGATTCGTTCACCTAAAAGATTCGTTCAAAAAGAACGATTCGTTCACGAACGACACATCACTAGTGAGAAACTACTACGCATGTGAATATTTACCTGAATGTAAATTTCATCATCACGTCTGCATTTATTTGAGCAGAATTACAGAAACAAACTTAATATTGTGAAATATTATTGCAACTTAAAATAACGGTTTTATATTTTTATATAGTTTAAAGTATAATTTATTCCTGTGATCAAAGATTAATTTTAATGTCATTACTCCAGTTTTCAGTGTCATATGATCCTTCAGAACTCGTTCTTAAATGCTGATTTATTATCAATATTGGACAGAGTTGTGCTGCTTAATATTTTTTTGGAACCTGATGACTTTTCATCAATTTAACACATCCTTGCTGAATAAATGAATTCATTTCTTTCCAATTAAAAATACAATTACTGACCCAAAACTTTTGAACTGTAGTGTATTTTGTTACAAAAGATTTCAGTTTTAAATAAACATTGTTCTCTTTAACTTTTTATCCAGCATTGATAATAAATCAGCGTATTATACCGATTTCTGAAGATCATGTGAGTCTGAGGACTGGAGTAGTGATGCTAAAAATTCAGCTTTGATCACAGGAATAAATTATATTTTAAAGTACATCAAAATAGAAAACCATTATTTTAAATTGCAGTAATATTCCACAATATTACTACTATTATATTACTATGTATTTTTGGTTAAATAAATGCAGCCATGACTTTTGAATCCAAAACATTTGAACCGCAGTTTACAGTACATGCATTCATCAAAATGGTCACATTGTATTAAAATTATTTATCATATTGAACAAAGTGAACAAAACATTGACATCAAACATGAAAATGTATTCATATTACCATACACTGCATGGGTCCAGAAATATGCAAAAAAAAAAATTAAAAAAAAAATTGAGTATTTGTATAAAAAATATTTGTTTCGTTGTTTGATGATGCTCACAACTAAATATTCACAAATACATTCTACCAGAATAATTATCGTTCTGTTTGTGTGCATTTATTTTTTTCCCATGCTGTGTTTATTACAGAATTACAACATGGCATTGGTAAAATAAGAAAATGTATTATTTTGTTAATGCATAAAAATTGCCAGCTTAACATATGCAAAAACATTTGGCCAGATATCGATATCATCAAGTGACCGTAGAATCTATGCTAAAATAACAAAGTTTGCATGATTATATGCATGCGCTTTTAACAGACTTGGATGATTTCATCTGCTCTAGCTGTGGTTAAAGCAGACCTAGCTGAAAGATTACTGAACCTTTTCAAATAAAATGTGTTTTTATACTGTGCCTCATGCATATGTTTCTGCACGACATTAACATTTTCCATAAATTATTTCACTCATTTTTCATAAACATTTCCAGACAGGAAAACTGCTAAATTGTCCGAATGGTGTAGAATTGCCAACCTTGCGACAGTTCCCCCAAAATTTGTTATTGGGAAATGATTCTGTTTACTCATAAACTCTTCCTTGAATATATCTGCACACGTAACGTAAAGGTATATTTAACCATATTCAGTATATTTATTAATTTGTTTATCATTTTTATTAATTTGTTTATCATTTTTATTCATATTTATAGATCTGTTATTATATTATTGTGTGTTCTGTTCTCTTGTTTTCTTAAGTACAACACTTTCCAGTATGCTTAATGTTTATAGACTTTTTTTTATTTCTGAATTACACTGTTGCGCCCTCCTACATTGATTTTTGCGAATTACACTGTCGCGCCCTCCTTTGGTGATTTTTGTGAATTACACTGTCGCGCCCTCCTGTGGTGATTTTTGTAAATTGCACTGTTCCGCCCTCCTGTGGTGATTTTTGTGAAATACAGTGATACAAATTGAGAATTAACTTATCTTATCAAACAAAAATATTTGTTGCTATTTGTTATACGTTGAATCTGAAGGTATTACTATTATCATTACTATTATTGCCCCATGCACGATTGTTGTGTTTCATTTAAAATACACACTTTTAAGCGGTTGTTTTATATTAGTTGTTGGCTTTATTTACTACTTGCCCGTGGTATTTGCTATGAACAATAGTCAAACACACAACTATTTATAATCAATCTTTGTTTCGTGTTCAACGTACCCGGTGATCGACAGGCGCGCGTGCGCGATGCAAAGCGCGCGGTCTGTTGACGTCACTCGCGCGAGACGGCAGTGCTGCTGTACCTGTGTGCGCGCTTAGTTTATTTTTCTGCTTTGTGTCGTTCGTCCGAATTTTTTTTCCTGGAGCCTTTTTTTCTTTCACAGGTGAGATGTAAACAGATTGCTTTTTCGCTTCTTTGCGTGGTGTCATAATTTCTAGTTCGACTTTTGTCTTTTTTGTTTCCTGTTTGACCACATCTTATTTTAGAGTCATTTACACTCAACTTTCAGTATAGTTCAACACTTTTATATTTTAACTACATGAACATGGTTATATAAATCTGCACTGTGGTCTGATAATCGTACTGTACTTCTAAATACTGATTTTATATGTACATATACCTTCTGTTAGTCTGCAACTATAAGATGCAGGTTATGTCAAGAGTAATAAAAGCTTTTATTAGTAATGAATTATGCTTATTTTCAATCTTGTACAGCATTATCTAAAAGTGTAGGCCTATGTATGAAAAAATACTAACATATTTTTGTTTCCTTGTCACACAGTTGATTTAAGATGACCTTGCAGTGGACTGCGGTTGCATCGTTCTTGTATGTGGAGATTGGTGTCCTCCTCATCTTTTGCCTGCCTTTCATCTCCGCTCAAAGGTAAAACGTTCCCTTGTAATCCATGATTTCACTGTTGTCCGCTTGCTTCTTACTGACGTCCTTGTTTGCAGATGGCAAAGTGTTTTCAAGTGGAGCATCTGGAGCCATCTTTCCCAGTTCTGGAACAAGGGCTTTCTCACCATGATAATAATCCTCATCGTTCTCTTCCTCGGTATGTCATTTTCTTGATTTATTTACTGCCATGTCTTAAAGGAATAGTTCACCCCAAAAAATAAAAACAGCTGAGAATTTAGCAATCTAAGAAGTAGCGGCATTTGTATCTTCATCAGATTTGGAGAAATGTACATCTCTTGCTCAGCAATAGATGCTCTGCAGTGAATGGGTGCCGTCAGAACGAGAGTCCAAACATCTGATTAAAACATCACAGTAACCCACACCACTCCAGTACATCAGATCACAACATGTTGTAATATGAATAGCTGTGTGTTTGTAAGACGTTTTAACTTTAAACCATAACGTCTACTCAAAATACAAAGCCATAATAATGCTTAATGATAATGCTTTTCCAGCAAACGTATTTGTTTAGAGTTATTTTGGCTTGTAAACAGTGTTTGATCTGTGCAGATTCCTCTCCTGATTCAGATCAGATGACTTGTTCATTAATTTCTTCCAAACACACAGCTTTTGGCTTTTTAAGACATTAACTGACGGACTGGAGTGCTGTGGATTATTGTGATGTTGCTTGTTTTCATCAGCTGTTTGGACTCTCGTTCTGACGGCACCCATTCACTACAGAGATCCATTGGCGAGCAAGTGATGCATTGCTACATTTCTCCACATCTGATGCAGAAACAAACTCATTTACATCTTGGATGGCCCGAGAATGAGCTGTGTTGTGTTGTAACCTGCTGCAGACGCCCTGCGGGAGGTGAAGAAGTACTCGACGGCTGACCAGAGCAAAGATACCAAGCTTCTCCCCAACATGTTAGACCACATGCACATGAAGCTCTTCCGAGCTCAGAGGAACCTCTACATCTCTGGTTTCTCGCTCTTCCTGTGGCTGTACGCATTAATCGACCTGAATGACATCGCCCACTGTCAGTGTGTCTGGTGATATTGAGCTCTGGTGCTGTTTTCTCACAGTGTCATGAGGAGGGTCATCACTCTGATTAACCAGCTGGCCACGGCTGTGAGCACCAGCGCCGCTCTGCAGACTCAGGCTGACAGCGCCAACAAAGCTGCCAAGAAATACATGGAGGACAATGAGATGCTCAAACAGGTTAAAAGCCTTAAAAAGCTGCAATCCCATGAAACCTGCACCACATTTCACACACAAAAAAACTGATATATAGAAATAACTATTTTCCATTAGGAATCTAACTGTGATTAAAAATGTATTTCAATGAAACCTGCACCACATTTCACCCCAAAATCAAGGGATAGATTTATTGAAATTTTATTTTCAATCAAGAATGTTATTTTCATGAATATAATACAAAAAAGTTTTTATTTTCTGGCCTAAGATAACTATGTTTTTCTTATGACTTCAGGGTGAAATAAGAAAATATGATTAAGGTCAATGAAAATAATCCAAAATCAAAATATATAATTAACAAATAATATTTTCGATATTTTCATGCATTTAATTTTCATGAAAATAATTCAAAAGTTATGAATTTATTCATTTTATATATATATATATATATATATATATATATATATATATATATATATATAGAGTTTGGGGTGAAATATGACCTGGATATATACTTTTTACAGCTGTCACAGCTCAATAATTATCAAGTTATAAATATGATAAACATGGATGAGGAGGAAAAAAATATTTTATCGTCATAAAAATAATGCAAACTTTTTACTTCAATGAAACCAGCACCAAATTTCCACCAACAGTCAAAAGACAACACACAGAAAGAAAAACATTTTCAATTAAGAATTTAATTATCATGAAAATAACATTTATTTAATGTATTTTCTTTTGAGTTTCAGGTAAAATATTACTTGAAAATGAAAGTTATAATCTTGGATGAGGAGGACTAAAACGATTTGTAGCGCTTGAGAGACTGGTGTCCTTAAAGACCATTTAATAATAGAAGTACAAATGACTGTCTTCCTCAGGCACTTACAGAAGATAAAGGAGAAGGAGGGAAGACAGCAGATCCAGAAGAGAACAGACTCCTGAAGAAAGAGGTGCAGAGACTGACGGAGGATCTGAAGAGCAGCACTGATGGTAAAACTCATTCTGCTTCACACTGCACTGACCTGGAGTAGAGGAGCTCTACAAGTTACTGCTGTTTGTTTCTCTGCAGCTCTGAAAAAGACTAAGTCAGATTTGGATGCCATGAAGAAACAAACTGAAGGACTGACCAAAGAATACGACCGTCTCCTACAAGAGCACCAGGAGCTTCAGGTAACACACACACACACACACACACACACATCGAAATTCTAACTAAACATATGATACTATACAAGTGCTTAGACACAAGCTGTTATCATTGAATAAAACTAAACCCGAAAAAAATTTAAAAATGTAAAAATGCATTTCAGTTAGAAGAAAATTAACTGAAATAAAATATAAAAACAAACTTCGAAAATAAATAAAATTTAACATTCGTATAACAAAAGCAAACTTTCTTTTAAAGTTGAAGTACTAAATTTAAAAAAAGTAAACTATGTAGACATTTTTAGCAAAAAAAAAAAAAAAATTATATATATATATATATATATATATATAAATTTAAATAAAATAAATTTATAATATAATATAGTAATTATATATATATATATATATATATATATATATATATATATATATATATATATATATAAATAATTTTCTTTTTAATAAAAAGTTGAAATAAAATGAAAATGGAAAGTATAACTTTCTTATAAAAATAAGCTAAAGTACTAAAAGAACTAACACTTAAAATCTATAGACATTTGATTAAATAAAAAAACATACAAAGATTTCTTTAAATTATTTATAAAATCTACCATATATAAAAAAAATACTGACGAATACTGTTTGTAAATAAAGAAAATTCTAAATTAAATTAAAATATATAACTTGTACTATCAATGCTATTTAACATTATTGTGCATCCTGACAAAAATTTTTAAAAAGAGGTTATTTGTTACAGATAATAAGTAAAACAATACAGAATCGTTGTTTACATAAGCAACTTTTTTTTGTCTTGTTTTGTCTCGTTTTTTTAGAATCAGATGGAAAGTGGACACAAAAAAGACAACTAGCGAAGTGGACGCATTGGAAACCTGTACGTTAATGCATAATGATGACGGTCATGCTCAGTTCCTCTCACACACACTCACCTGGGAGCACCACATACAAACTGTTAGGAGTTCTCTACAGTCGGTTCATGACATCACATCCTGTCAGGTTTCCTGCTCACCACACATTTGAAGAAACCGTTTTCCCAGTTTCCTGGTTTGATGTTGAAGCAATGCAGTGCTGTATTTTGAGATTGCTGCAGAATGTGGCTGTCTGAAACCCAACACTCATTGGTGTTTACAGGAAACTGCATGCAATTTAGTCCAAAAGCCTTCGTGACTGATGTTTGCATGTTGCATTGAAATACCTCGTGTTGCTTTCCTTCTCCTCTGCTAGATTCTCTGCTTTATTTGGTTTAAAAGTGCATCATATCAAACCAGGTTAGTCGAGCAACATCCAGAAACATGCAAACACCAGTCAATAGTCGTACGATTAAAATACATTTCCACAGCAATATTTTCATTCATATTTTCCAAAGACGACATAATGGGAGCCTATCTAAGATCACATACATTACAGGCTGCGTTAGTCATTTGATCAACTTTAATTAAGAAGCAAAACCGTATACACATGAACAACAGGTAAGAGTTAAACATCACAATGAGACAGTCAAACAGTCTGTTAGCGAGCGGCTAGTGTGTTTGTTCTCGATCTGGAGAGGTAGGTCAAGTACACCTGAGTTCAAACGCCGTTAGTTGTCAAACAAATGCTGAAATGTGAAATTCAACCGATTTCACAGTCCAATAGAGATCGTTTCTTACATTTGAGGTAGATGGTTTTGTGCTATTGATGCTTAACATTATTGAATCTTACAAAACATGTCCAGGACATATTGCACCCCAAAATCAAATTATGTTTTGGATAAAGAAAATGAAAGTATTAAGATTTTTTGTTGTAGTTGTAATGCATTTTTATTATAATTTAAAAACGTGTCATTACAATTAAGCACATTTTGATGGAAGCATGTTTCTGGCATGGGATAAACATCAAAGGTAATTGTGACTTTTATCTTACAATTCAGACTTTTTTCTCAGAATTGCAAGAAATAAACTCACCGTTGTGAGAAAAGAGTCACAATTGTGAGATAAAAAATCACGGTCATCTTTAAAAAAAAAAAAAAAAAAAAAAAAATGTTAGTCCGTTTATATTTTGCTATTGATTTTTATATCTCCTCTTACATTTTATATTCACGTCCCACAATTCATTTTTTTTTGCTTCTCAGAATTGTGAGATATAAATGGCCTTTAGTTCTTAAGACTGCAAGGCCGAAAAATGTCCAGATGCATTAAACTGATGACAGTTGTTCATTTTCTTTATGCAAAATATAGCTTGCCTTTTTTTTTTTTTTTTGATTGTAGGGTTAAATCCGACCTGGACTTGTTTTGGTGAGATTTTCTCCGTTATTGGTGAGGGGTGGGTATTTTATCTAATTGTTTGCCTATTCTAGTCACAAAATTACAATTAAAACTATTTAAATTTAGACTATCTAGATTAAAATACTGTGAAAATTATCCTGCACTGTAAGAAAAACAAAAAACGATGCTAAATCAGATTTTTTTGTGGTAAGATTATAATTCCCTCCCATTTACTGAGAATTAGCCGTCACCCGCCCTGTGGGCGCTGAAAACCATGCTGTCAGTTCATGCATCTATGATGCACAGGGCTTCCACACTCACTTCCTCTCCCTCAGACGCAGAAAAATCAGGGAGAAAACTGAACCTGTCATTGCTATGCAAGATGGGATGTCTGGCTGATTCCCTAAGGATTGAAAATGAAATGCAATGTCTTATAAAGGGGATTGTTTATGCATTTGTTGTATTGGGATCTTCCTGTTAAATGTGGTTCGAATATGCTATTTTATTAATCTTATGTTCTTCTAATGGGAGAAAAAAATGACCTGCCTAAGTGCCTCGTTTACATTTTGCTGTGATTGTATATGCCATTTTCACGATTAAAGCGAAAAACGCTGCTCATTGTAGTTCTTTCTCGAAATGTAGTAAATCATTTATTTTTAAAAGAACCTATCTAATCTTTCACATCAATGCATTTTTTTTTTACACATCAGGATATGCACTTTAAAGTATACAAAAAAAACATATCAGCAAATAAAATTATATACTGCCTAACGTTAAAGCAAGTAATAAATGCCACTCATCTTATTTGCTTTACAAGTCACAAAGAAAAATGCTTATTTAACTGGTGAACTTCAGTTCATTATATACAAATATATAAAAGAACATTATTTGCGAATCTGAGGAACAATTGTTCGAACGACCTGAGAATAGACCATGTTGACTTTGCTTTCTTGCACTTTTTGTGTTTTGTTTTTTTTGGCACAGGAATGCACCCGTTCACACGTAACAACACACACACACACACACACAAGGACATCGCACAACATCGATCATGAAGATGATGACTTGCATACCACGGCATCACACACCTGTTTGCACGGTTCCTTAAATAGAAGGTGACACTGAAAAGCACAACAGTGACGCAAATTCGAGATTTCCAACAGCTTAGTCAACCTATACCCTGCTTAACAAGGCCTAATTATATTAAGCACAGTGTCGTGGTCAACTGTTTCAGGCATCTATCTGTGTGTATGACAGAAGAGCGAGATGCAACAGACGTGATCATGAACCCACAAGGTATAATCATGGTAATCTTATAGGGCCTGTGCACGACGATGGCTTAAATGAGAGGAAATCCAATGCTTAATTGCCTCTATTTAGGGCGTCAGATGCTTCTAAAAGCATCTTTACGTTAAATCCCAACAAGTTAGGGAGTTTGAAAGACATTCTTCTTCTTCTTTTGTTCCCCAAAACATCATGTACATTCAATAAATACTTCTACTTTATCAAAAACAACTTATTTGACATCATTTACATGAGTCCGATTGAAGGTGAAACATCACGGCCCTGTTGCTCCCTGTGCAGGCGTGCATGCATGTGCACAAACGTCACAAACGCGTCTCCCGTTCCGGGTCGTAATCTGAAGTCCGCGGGCATTGATCCGAGTTACAGCTGTTGTTTTCTTCTTTCCTGAGGGCCTGCAGTTCGCCGGCCGTGGCCCCTGTGCCTCCGTTTGTGAGCGTCATGTGCTCTTGCCTCCGAACGTGCCGTCGTAACACCACCAGACCCAGGATGCACAGCAAGAAGGAAGCGGTCCGTAAACCCAGCGTCAGGCCCAGATATGCTATCCTGAAAATACAGGATAATCAACTGAACATAATTATAAGACTATATATTACACAGGTCTTCTGAAAGTTCTTAAATTGGAGCAGAATGTCTTTAATTCATAAACTCATGGCATGTTGCATGCATTGCAGAAAATTAAATCATCTCAGTATTTATGCATTCCAATACCAAATGTAATTAAATCAAGATGTTAACTTGAGATGCATATAAAATAATGTCTTCAGGAATTGTAACCAATTAAGTGAGTTAATGCTTAATACAAGAACAAATATCTGTCAGTGGAATATGAAAACATCCCTTTGTATTGGGTTGATTTTAATTTTTTTTGTAGTCCAGTTTTGTTCTTTTTTTAATCTAAACCTACTTCACTTTGATTAATTTCTTAAAAGATTTATTATCTTAAAGCTGCAGTCGGTAACTTGTGACGCTCTAGCGGTTAATAAACAGAACTGCTTGCGTCTTGCGGAAGAACATCGTAGCCGGAACTACTTCTCTCTGTTTATGTCTATGAAGAATCACAAAGGTACTGGGTTACTCCCCGAAGCACTCTAAAATAGTCCGAATATAAACACTTATTATAGGTGCACCCTAGCGATTCTAGTGACAAAGCCAGAGGAGCTTGATTTTTTCACAGATTATCTGTCTCATATTCTACTGTCAGGACATAATGACAAGTTTAACAAATATGTAAAAAATATATTTTTACAAAGTAACCTACTGCAGCTTTAAATCACTTTGCTTCTCAAGGAATCCTAATGTAAGAATCATTAGACATTTGCAATGAAAACCGATAAAAATACTGAGAAAAAAAAAAATATCACTCTTTTTGCAATGTGATAAGAAGGTACATAACCCCCCCCATATTCTAGCACATCTATTCAAGCTTCAAGCCACTTCTTGTTTCTTACAGTGAATTAAAAAAGTAATGGAGAGCTGTGGAAAGTTGTATTTTGTGCTCCCTAGACATTTACATTTAGAGAACATATTGACATAATTGCATTCCCTTCCATTTATTCCTTTCATTTTCTTTACTTATTCTAAAAAAGGGGTTATTTTTACTTTGATCAAATCTGCAGAAACACTGATAAACAGAATCTAACGTACGGGAGAATTTCAGTTTGTAACATTGTCCTTGTTACAAATGACTTTAGTAATAACAATAAATGATGCATAGCTGCGTGCAATAACCCTAAACCAAACCATAATGCTAACCCTACAGTAAGTACTTTAAATACATTTTTATTCTGTACTTAAATGTGCAAATGCACTTTAAAAAGGACATTGTAACTGATTTTCATATTACAGCATTACACTATACAAGATGTTTACATGCAAACATCTTTCTGAATTAATCCAACCCGATGAAGGAAATGTTGCAATGCAATTTGCATATTCCTTTATACATGCATTACATGTATTGTGCACAAAGGAGAAAGCTAACATATGTCAAGAGTGTTTTTTTTTTATCAAATATTTAGTTAACATTCAGTCCAAGATGTAAAATGCATGTAAACGTACACATCACGTGCAAAGTATTTCTGAATCCAGTTGTGAAAATGATTGAATTCCGGTGTTTACATGTTTAATTTTTCCACTGAACAGATTTTTTCAGGTCTACATCAGAGATTTATTTCAAATCAAGCTCATTTGAATCGATGGAGATGATTACATGATGGATTTTCAGTCTGATTGAGACATGCATTTTTATTTATTTTGAAAACCTGTATTTTTGCATAAGCTAAAATAAGTGAGTTGTATTTTTTTTTACAGTGCACTGCAAATCTGTAAGTCAAGTGTGTTGAAGAGCTGAGTACCTGTAGGCAGTGGTGTTGTAGATTCGACAGGCTCCTCTCCCTCCACATTTCTTCTGACCCCATTTCAGACAAGTGGTGTCTATGATGGCTCCGAAGTATATAGGAGCTGGGATTCCAGCTGAGGAAGGCAAAAAACACCACACCATCCACTACTGCTTTAAAACTAATCAGCATTACCACTGACTCCAAAATGATTGAGCAGAGACGTCAACCGCAGAAAACACCAGAGCGTCTCTCACCTAGAGTGCGTGTCGTCAGTGTGTGAAAACCCAAAGCTAAAGACTTCAGCTGAGGTCTGATGCATCTGTGGATGAAACCAGAGAAAGAGCGGATTATTTCCTTTTAGAATAATAATAAGAAAACATGTTTGACAGATGTACCGATTACAAGAAATAGGACATACCAGTAGTTTAAGATTCCATGTAGCAAAAATTTTATGTATATATAATTAATTGTTTTTATTTATTTATATAATATTTTCATTGTAATTAATAATAATGATAGATTAAATAATTGCATAAATTGCATATTGACCATTGATTAAATAATTGCATAAAGTGATGTATTGTGAAAAATTAGGCAATGATACTATGCTTATTTAAATTTTCATATGTGGCAAAAAAAAGTGTATATATATATATATATATATATATATATAATACTTTTTATGCATTAAATAAAGTGCAATGATTACTGTATTTATGAAAATAAATAGAAAAATAGGGCTGATTTTTGATTTTTCATATGAAGGCATTTGCAAATCATTCATAAAATACTGCAAAAAGTTAGACTACAATACTATGTTATTTTGTATTTTTACATGCCAGCAAGAAAAAAGCAGGTATTATTATATTTTGTTGGAAAAAACAATTTTAATCTTTTTTTAATCTTATTTTTTTTTATAAAATAATATGCATTGATGAATTGTACACAAGACCAGAAACATTTATTATGATTTTTGTTTTGTTTTGCATATTAACCTAACCTCTTTTATGAAACTACCAAAAATTGCTAACACTAGACAACCTCACATCAGCAATATGTGGTTTTCTTGATCCACTGTATTTGAATAAAGAAATGTAAAATACTGTTGGTAATTTATACTATTAAACAAGAAAAAAGCTGCAAAAAGCATTCTAGTTTGTTAAAATAAAATCTTCAACAAAGTGTTGATGAATTGTGCATAAGAACAGAAAATAAATAAAAATACAAATAAATTGCTTTTAATTTCTAACATGTTGAACAAAAGTGAACAGATCGATTTCTGTAGAATCAAGTCAAAAGACAATTTCACAACAGCAATATGCAGATGACTTCATCCAAACTAATCACGTATTCTCTCAAAAGCTCATTCTCATGAATTTTTATTTCACCAAACAAAGCTGCTGCTAAAGCCCTGGTGCTAAAGCTTTTCCTTTCAAGACACAAGTCTGATTACTGAACGATCAGGAACTTAACACGACAGCTTTGACTAAGACTAAGACGAGGAATAATGAGGGGAAAATCACATTAGTGTCACCAACACATGCTGGAGGTTTTCATCTATTATCTGCTTGAACTGAAAGAGAGAAAAAAACCCACATAAAAACCTTTCTATTATCTGAAATGATAACAATTCAGCATGTAAACGAAACATTCACCTTAACAAGACTTCATATATGCAATATTTATTTCATAAATGGAATGCTACATTTCTCCAAATATGGTGAAGAAACAAACTCGTCTACATCCTGGAGGACCTGAGGGTGAGTGTGTTTCCCTTGAAACTCTCTGGTCCACCAGCAGTTCCTGATCAGTAAATCACGGTCAGATATTCACCTGATGAGCAGCATGTATCCTGGTGTTCCTCCCAGCGAGATGATAAAGGAAGTGATGACAGACAGAGCCAGGAAGTAGGGGAAGACTCGATGGCAGCTGTCTCTGTTGTTGCACTGGCCTGCACTGGCCGTGTGATTCCCGACTGCTACACAGCTGCACTGCTCGAACACCTGAAACACACACACACACACAGCACGTCAGACAACAATTAAAGCACATCTCATGCAGCAAAACATCTTTGTCCATTTTGGATTTTTTTTTTTTTTGTCTGATGAAGTATAGGTAATAGGGCATTTCATCTAAAAATGTAATTACAATTTTTATTCATGCAGTTCATTCCTTTAAGCAACAAAGAAATAAAGACAAATTCTTTAAGTGGAAATGAGTTACTCATCCTATGGTTTATCAGAAATGACAACATGATGCACAAATCCTATGACTAATGAGTCCCTAAAAAAAAAATATATATATATCTAATGAAATACATTTTGATGAAGAGTACTGTTCGAGTTATATATTTACCAATAATATTTATTGTAATTATTTTTTTATTTTCTGCTTTTTCTATTGTGGAGTGCACTGCATTGATGCACTTAACAGGTAAATGTAAAACTATACAATTGTTCTAAATGCAAGAAAAAACTATGAAAAATTGGTATTTATAAATTATTGGAATTGTTGATTAAAAAAAATAGAAATAGTAAAATTAAAGCAATTTAGATGAAGTGTATTGCTCAAGTTATTTATTGACCAATTTTGTTGTAATATTTTAATTTTAAATTAGGCATAATAATATGAATGCATTATTTTTCATATTTTCCTATGAATTTTACATGCAAAAGTAACGTAAAAATGTAAAACTGTTGTAAATGTTAAATGCACAGAAGTGTTATTTTAAATGATATTGTAGTTTTTATATATAAAATCACACTGAAGTCTAACGTCAACAGAATCATATAACAAATAATAAAATCAAAGGTAGGTTTACACACACACACACACACACACACACACATATATATATGCAATTAGTCATAAAAAGGTGACAAAAAAGCTCAACAGCATCTGATAAATATACTTTCCACATGCTGAAAAAATAAGAGTCACAATGTGCTCTTTGGTTGACTTCACTCATCAGAAGTCTGAAATTACACCATTTCTTTGTTTAGCAACAGTCTGAAAGGAAGGTGCAAAAGACAGTGTGTATAACAAGTGCTTGAGATGAGAAATGGACACACAGGATGGGAGGGAGGGAGGTAACACAGTCTGCAGATTAAAGTCACAGAGTATCGCAGCCGTTTAGATGGAATGGAAGACACAAGTGACGAGGTTTGCGCTCTCAAAGAGAGATGGGGAAGGAACCGTCTCAGAGAAGGTTGGAGAAGGCTTTGAGCTGAAAACAAACAGGTTGTGCACACCCTTCACAGAGTGCTGGGAAAACCCCAGTTCAAGGCAAATGAAACACAACACAATGTGGCTCGCATTCTTTGAAGGGAACAGGACAACAAACACACGCCATTGTTCCAGAATCACGCTCCTGGTTCAGAGGCCACGCTTACCGTGTCCAGTCCAGAGCCGTGGGACGTCCGGCATCCAGCCAGGCAGGGGGAGAAGTAGGTGAGGCCGTTCTCACCGCACACGGGGTCCCAGTTTGTTTCGGGACACTGACAGTCTGTGTTGCAGGACGCTAAGAGAGAACTGTCCACTTTGTACAGACTTTCCTCCCTGTTAGTTAGACATAACAAGCATACTGTTACTTATCATGCAGATGAAGCACATCATATAATTCATAATTATTATGGTGCATTTATGAACAAATCTTTACTACTCTTCAGCATGTTCAAAACTAGGCATAAAAAACAAATTTTTATATGCAATTTTAGTTTTTTTCCTCCTTTTTCTATTTCCTCCTTTTCTATCGTTAACTAGAACCGAAATCAAAATCATTACTGAAAATAAAAGCATCTTGTTACTTTAAATAAAAGAAACATTAATTGAAATAAAATAATGTAAAAAAAATGGCAACATTTTACAAAAAGGTCTCATCAGTGAATGCATTAACATTAATTAACAATGAACAATATAATTTTACAGCATTTATGAACCTTTGTTATTGTTAAGTTAATGAAAATATTCATTTTAGTTCACAGTACATTAACTAAATGATGATATTAACATTAATAAGATTAATAAATGCAGTAGTTTTATTCATTGTTAGTTCATTTTAACGTGTAAAGTGTAACGAAAAACTTTTAACTCATTTTATTTCTGCTACTTACATTTCTAATTTTTAACTTGACGTACTAAAATAAACTTAAACTGAAAAACAACTATATTATATATTATAAAACTATATATACACAAACACAATAAAACTATGAAAACATAACTAAAAAATAATTACAACTATTAATAAAAATATAAAAATCTCTCAATCACTTTGATTTGATTTGCATTGATGGTGCCACTTTTTTTTTGTCAGATTATCTTTGTATAAGCATACATTTACGAATGTAATAAACATATATATATTTTTTCCAGCCTTAATATATTTTGATGAAGTTCACAGGCAAATGTAAAATATACAATTGTTGTAAAAGTAAAAAAAAAATATTCATATAAAAAAAAGAGTTGCAAAGTGTTTTCCTCTCCTCTCAATGATTATCCTAATTATTCTGCGATTCAGTTTATTCATGATGATATAGTTGCATTTTATTATTTGCATTTAGCATAGTTTGCTTGACCTCATTAGGCCGGCTGCATAATCTGCTCAGACTAGCCTTACAACTAAATCATTTTCACTAAGACATTTCTTTCAAACCATTTTCATAAAAATCTAGGATGGGCTAATTTGAGTCCGTAAAGTACGACCGATTACCCTATGGCTAACTGCGAGTTGTTCAGGGGTGCGTTTCTCAAAACCATAGTTGCTAGCTAAGTTAGTTACTTTGTGGGTTGCAATGCAATTTCCCATTGCCAACCAAGTAAGTTGCTAACAGGTTAGCACCCCAGACTAGTGGCTGTGTTTATGCATCTGGCCCAGATTTGAGCAGAAGCACCACTGACCCTAGTCCAAACTGAAAGTCTCATCATACCCAGTGTATGACCTGGTGATGCCGGCCACGCTGGCATTCTCACATCCCATGGCGAAGAAGAAAAGCGACAGGAAGTAGCCCAGGAGAGACGTTCCCAGCGCAAACTTGGCTGCTCCCATGATGCTCAGCTTGAACTTCTTCATAATCACTCCCCCGGAGAACATTCCCAAAGCTACGGCTGGGATGTTGATCGCTCCTGAAAAAACAGACGGCATCAGGAAAACCTGGATCAAAGGAGCAGTGTCACAGGTTTGAAACAAAATTTAAGGGTTAAGGGATACAGAGTAGGCCTATTTGTTTTCCCTCCGTCTGATTTTCAAACGCTAATGCCGTTTCCCAAAATGCACCAAAGTCTCCGGTGTCTGCATACGTTGTGTGTTGATATTATTTTTGGATTTCGTTCTCTTTCATAAGGTGTAACGGGCCATTTCTCACTGTGATTTAACCGAGCTATAAAAACCTTTAGATTTGATATCAGAACCATTGATTAATATTTAATGCACATGAATAAAATCCAATCAAAACATCAAGCTGTAAGGTCACAGCTGCACCGTGAACTGTAACATATTTGTGCGATTAGAGGAAGACGTCGTACCCATTAAGAAGTTGGCTTTGGACGCTGACTGTCCGTAATGTTGCTCGATGTATTTCGGCTTGTACGTCACCATACCGATCAAAGAGTTGAACTGGATGATGGTGATGCACAGATACAAGAAGTAGACTGGGTTCCCCAAAAGGGATCTGAGCGTTGGCAAAAAGTCTGGAAAACATGGATACAAAATGTTTAGGAATGATGCAAATAGCTGAATTTTATTTGTCAATCCGCCGCATAAATGCACCACAGCTAATACGAATGAATGCGTTTGATACAAGATGATTGACAAACCTTTCTAAGAACTAACTTCACTTGAGTTTATTGGATGCATAGCATTCAAGTATTTAAGCTTTAGTGATGTATAGATATGGCGGAATTAATATTAGTCTGGTTTTCTAAATGACACATTTTTCTTCATTTACAAAAATGTATCTATTTTTTCGCTATTTTAATTCATGCAAGGTTCTGCAAGCAAAAGTTTTGACTGAAAAGGATGCCAATGCTTTCTTTAAGCCTGTAAAGCCTGACATATGGAATAATAGACAGAAAAAAAAAATTGGTTAAACAGTTTATTAAACCTTTAGACAAAAAAAAACAAAAAAAAAAACAAAGGCCAAATTAAATATATTTAATTTTAAAAAAAGCATTTTTGTTGAGTATCATATTAGATCCATTAGGCTTTTATGGCTCATATAGTCTGACATAGCGAGAATATGGAGGAAAAAAAAGAAATGCTTCTATTCAGAGACCCAAACTAAACAAAAATATGAAATTTGGTGCAGATGCTGATATTATTATGGACAAAAAGTATGAAATTCTGATGCATGTAATGTAAATCAATGAGATCTTTTATAACAGCACTTAGCAAATAATTACATAGCATGCAATACATAATCAGTCATCACTCTATATCTCCAATAATATGTCTTATTAAGATAAGATTAAAATGATCCAAACATATAATGCAATGAAACTCAATGATGATTGAGAGATGAACAAATAAACGTTCCTCAAAGATGTGAGATGTTTTGGAGGCTTGGGAAGACCTACAGTGAAAGTGAAGCGTTTAGAAATGTGTCTATCGACTACGATACAGATATTTTCTAGGGTTGCAATAAACGCCAAATGGTTTGATATTTTCTCAATGAATGCAATGACATTCCAACACTTTAAATGGGTCATCGATGTCCAAATAGGCTTTGTATGTAGCCTAGACCAGTGCAGATATCTGATATTTCTGTGAATTCTAGCTGATTTACCTTTGGCCATTTCTAGGAAGTTGGCTGGCTGGTCTGCGTGGTACTTGTGCTCCAGCAGGGGCGAGTCTTTGATGAATTGGGTCCGCTCTGGAGAATATTTGGCAAGCCGTTTCTCTGGCAGGGGCAAAGACTTGGGCAAGAACCAAAACGGCGCCGCCGAGAGCAGGGTGATGAATCCTGCAATAAGGTATCCCAGCCACCATGCGCCCACCCAGCGTGCATCTCCCGGGGTGATGCTAATGCTCTCTGTGAGAAGACAGTCACACACACACACACACATATGTCAACAGAGAGAACACAGACGCTATGAGTCTCACTGCAGCTCATCACATGTTCAGAATATTTGGGGCATGCAGACAGCCGAGGCAGACACAGACTGTGATCCACAGACAGTCTCAGATGATAGATCTGTAGATCAAAACCTTCGTAGCATTTCATGTAAACATGTAATGGAGCAACCAAACACATTTTTTTGCCACATTAAATTCCGAAACACGAAACGAGATATTGAGCAGAATGTTCAAACTGCTCTTTTCCATACAAAAAGATGGTGATTTGTACTGTCAAGATTGAAAAAGCAGCATCAAAGTGATCTTTATGACTGCTGCACTGTACATTTCAAGTCTTTTCCAAGTCACTCTGTAACGTGTTAAAAATGTCATGAGCCTCAAACCTAGATTTCTAATTCAATCCAAGTGTGAATTAGTCTTTTGGAGCTTGGAAGAAAAAATGCATTTACACATTTGTTGTATTTAAAAAACAAACAAACAAACAAACAAAAACCTGTCAGACTTTTGTGTTTGACAGAAGAGAAAAAAATAAATATATATATATATATATATATATATATATATATATATAAAAAAACAACAACAAAAAAAAAACTGTCACATTTGATTAATTTAATACATCCAAGGTATTACAGTTTCTATAAAAATATATAAAAACATTGATAATAATCAGAAATGTTTCTTGAGCAGCAGATCAGCATATTAATCTGATTTCTGAAGATCATGTGACACTGACGACTGGAGAAATGATGCTGAAAATACAGCTTTCATCACAGGAATAAATTACATTTGAAAGTATATTCAAAAAATAAATAGCTATTTTAATTTGTCATATTTTTTTTATCAAATAAATGCAGCCTTTCTGAGCATGAGAAACTTAAAACTCCTTATTATTATGAAGTCTTTAGTATTGCATCATGTATAAGTGTATAAATCTATACAGAAACAATACTCCAGAAAGGATTTATGTATAGTTATGTATTGTCTGTGTGGTTTTAATGTCCACTAAATAAAATGAATGCCAAAACATGTGATATAGTTTTTATTGGCTGAATATTTACTATACAATATCTTACAGCTTAACTTTACTGCCAAATGTCTTGACTTCAGGGTGTAACGCTATATTCTCCATGAAGAAATGGCCTGTGTCTATGACACGCATTATTTCACATACATAAACATTGCCAAAGCCAAAAAAAATTCTGGAAGGAATTAGCTTTGCACAACATGATGGACTCATCACTGATTTCTGTTAATATCATGCAGTTTAAGGATATTGCATGTTTCATCTCATGCCCCGTTTAACCTCCCAGTCTCATTTCACAGGCAAAATAACTGCTGGATAAATCGCAGCTTAACATGTATGACCCTTTACATCGTCCCTAATCAAATAAAGAGTGCATTCGGACGCCAGAATCACACTCAGATCCAACATAAACAGCCTCCGTGGCTTTCAAACAAGAAACAACAAAGTCTCCTATTTCCTCCTGCTTTTGTTTGAAACACTAACAAAATGAGACTAATATGAATAAACTGGATTTCCTCCAGATGTGAGGAGCAAATCCTCGATTTTGTGTGTTTTTGATTCACTAGTCTAGTCAAGATGAGGGAAAAACTAATGAAAACATACAGAACAGACTTGACTTGTACATTTCCAGAGACATATGGCATACAGATGCAACTGAATTCAGTGACTCCTTTAGGAAAGAGTGAATCATACAACAGCACCGTTTCACTCACCCATGTTGACAAATCCAATGTCCACGTATATCTTGGCACAGACGGACCCCAGCAGGTAGCCGAACACCGGACCGATGACTGATATCGTCTGGACGCATCCTAATGCAGACGGCAAGAATCGATTAATTCGGGCTGTTCACCAAGAAAGACAGTGCTCTCTAGGAAAAACAGTTAATACCAGGAAACCGTCAAAGGGAAAAACTGTCTGTGACTTTCATTGAATTTGTGGCAACCGATGAAGCAGCAAATGCATGTGTCCTATTCTCTCTAATCATAAATGCATGAACAAACTTGTAGATGTACCGATGTAGAAGGCTGCGTTCTCCTCCAGAGCGTAATCATCGATGTAGGAGATTCCCAAAGGTTGCACTGGGGTCTCACCGATTCCTCGCAAGATATTCCCAAGGAAAACATAGATCCACATGGACAACACGGACTCGTGTTCGCAACCTGAGAAAGAGGGAAGAGAGGGTGAGAAGGTCTGCAAATGAAAGGCATTTCGAGAAATCAATACTTTTATAATGAGACCGGACAAACAGGCGATGACAGATTACTGCACAGCCATGCATCTAAAAAAAAGGCCTAATATTAGTTAATTTGATGATGCTGAATTAAAAATTGTTGATAAAACTTTTTTTTTGCAAAATAAGATTAAATATCTTTTCTAACTGCATAAGTATGTATCAGCTTAAGTGCACATGTCAAATGTCAAAGGTTTCGAGTGGAGTGAAAAAATATGTTCAAATACTTCATTTAATGTCAACAAACTTTACAAACTAAGCTTTTTTCACAAAATCTGTCATTTTTCTTCACTATTTGGATGTAAACTGGCTCAGATGAAGACTGGGATCATGTCTTTGTCACAGTTTTTCTGGTAATTAAAGGATAATTCAAGACTCCTCATCTTTCAAATGGCTGTAAAAAGAACAATACAACAAACCGCATAGATTTTGTGAGAGAAAGTGTGTCATGCTTGAGCGGTTTGGGAATCAGCACACACACTTAGTCAGAAATAAGTAGTGGATTTCATTCAGCAAATATGATGCCCTAGAAAGACTATATTAAACCAGGCTTTAAAACTAGTTTAAACTCTAACACAAGCCGTAGGTGGATCTGTACCTGAGCTCGGCGCTGAAGAAGCGCTGGGACCCACGGCCGGGACGCTTGACCTCACTGGACATGGAGAGAGGTTACTGGTGGAGTTCACTGATGATCGAATCGATGTTTCAAACTTGTAGCTGCGTAGAAATCATCAACAAGTCAGCAGAAGAAATCAGAAATCATGTCACATGACAGCAAAAGTTACACAGATTGATGAAACAAACAAACATATTTGGATCAGAATACAGTTTTTTATTTTTTATTTTGTCAACAATAAGGTAGACGCGAAAGATGCATCATAAAAAAAGTAAAAAAAAAAATAAAATTAAAAAGTATGTTTAATTATTTTTATTTTGTCAACAATAAGGACCGAAAAAACATAATATTGACAATTAACTAATAAAACAATTAAATATGTTACAGTACTGTCAACAATAATGAAAAGCTAAAAATATCATAATGATAGTTAATAATAATTATATATATAGTTTTTTTATTTTGTCAACAATGAGAACAGAAAATATTTATCAAAATGATAATTATAATTAAAAAAAGAGCTTTTATTTTGTCAATAATACAGATGAACAAGATATATGATATATAATGATAATTAAATAAAATTAGTTAAAAATATTTGTTTTATTTTGCCAGTAATTAAATAAAAATAATGCGTCTTAATGATAATTCAATAAATAAAAAAGTTAAACATAAATACAAAATCTTAAATAATAATAATTAAAGTTATACTGTTAACAAGCATATAAGAAAAAATCATCTAGTATTTTGAGACCAAGCCATACATTTATAAACTAAACTAATTTGTATAGATGAATCATCTGTATATTACAACCTATATCTGCACAGACAGTGAATAAAATGCACAGGTGAACCTCAAATCAATCACACTCTAGTCAGACGGAGCAGTTCACATTGTCAACATGCTGTTGCTGTAAAAAACGGGATGCAATACAGAATGCATCATTTCTATAAATAAAGTGCTTCAAAAACATGGCCTAGATAGGAACATTAACATTAAAATTCAGCATGTCAATCCATCACGGATATTTCACTCGAGTCACTTTAAATATACCCAAGCTGTGGTGCCTTTGAAGAGCCGCATGTAAAACTGAAAACCTGGCACACTTTCAAGGTTGAGATTGCAAGTCGATGTACAAGGATGAAGTCGAATTTGAATGAGCAGAGTGAGGTCATGCAAAATTCTGTTTGTTCTGTATATAAACTAAAAATGTTTCCTTGATACAGCAGCTTTACGATGGCAAAAAACACATCTGATAAAGACAGGGAACAAACACACACTAAATAAAACTCCATGGCGTTTGTGGGCAGGGGAATACACTGGATTGATGTGACCCTTTAAAACAGCTCACCATCCTCACATCACACACATTTTCAACTTGGCTTACCGTCCGATTATAAAATGCGGCAAGGCAATTAAAAAAGTCCCAAGTGACATCAACAGGCAGCCGATGGCGATGATCTTCGGACGGTGAAGTTTGGCACCAAAGTAACTCACGAAGGCGATCACTAACAAGTTACCTAGAAGCAGAGAATCAGACAAACATTTGTGATGTGGAAATTGTGAATGAGATTGAGATGTGCTGAAAGTGTACTTCCCCTTAGTCCATCCAAGATGTAAATGATTTTGTTTCTTTATCAGAACCGATTAAGATGAATCTAGCATTCCATCACTTGCTCAGCAGTTGATGCTCTGCAAGTGAATGGGTGCCGTCAGAATGAGAGTCCAAACAGCTCTCACAATAATCCACAAGTAATTCACACCACTCCAGTCCATCAATTAATGTCTTGTGAAGACAAAAGAAACCAATCCATCAAGATGTTTTTAGCGTCAAACTACTGCTTCCTCCATGATATTGCTTTTTGCAGTGAAAAACGAATCTGCTCTGAATCAGGAGAGAAATCTGCACAAATCAAGCACCTTTACAACGTTTTTTTGAACACACAGGTTTTCTCTTCTCAAGATTTTAACTGACTGACTGGAGTGGTGTGGATTACTTTTTGATTATTGTGATGTTTTTATCAGCTGTTTGGACTCTCATTCTGACGGTACCCATTCACTGCAGAGACCCATTGGTGAGCAACTGATGCAATGCTTCATTTCTCAACATCTGCTGAAGAAACAAACTCATCTAGTGAATCATCAAATGAATTCTCAGCCAATCTTCTTTTTTTTGCATGAACTATTCCTTTAAAGTAAACAATTGTAAAATAAAATGATAACCCATGAGTGCACGTATGTGCTCCACAAAGTCTCTGAACATGATGCTTCCCAACTGATTTCTACATGATTGACCTCTTTGTCTGTGAGGGGCATTTATTGGCCGATTTATTTGGTTTCTGAGCTTCACAGCTCCATGAACGGAGGTCTTTGTGAGGACGATTATAGCACAGCTCTGAACCCGGTGTGGCGGTCAGGAAATTTCATGGCCTTAATGGGAACAGGAATTCTCAGACGTTTACACCACGGCTCAGTTTGAAAGGAGGTCAGCTTAAGCAAAAAGAAACAACTCACCCAAACATTTATAAAACACACAACAATACATTTTATTTATAATGCGCCTTTCACATGCTCAAAGCGCTACAACATACGCACAAAATAGTCAAACAATCAAACAAACATTGCAGTAAAAAAAATAAGTATAAAAAAAAACACAATTTATAAATTAAAAGCTTGAGTAAAAAGATGTGTCTTAAGAAGTCTCTTAAAACAATCCACAGAAGCAATGCATTGTGCATGCAATGTTTCTCAGATGGAAAAAAGCAACCTTCGTTATGTTATTAAAATGAGAATTAAAAGTTAGCTGGGCATCACAAATAACCCAGAAATTACGAGCCTGGCCAGAAGGGGACAACTGGGTGTTGTCTACTGAGATTCTAAAATCCGTACATTTACTGACATTCAAAGGGGTGCCAATTAATAAGACTTCAGTTTTGGAGCAGTTTAGTTTAGGAAAGTTGCGTTTCATCCACCCTTTAATTTCCATCAAACAGTCAGACAGGTTTGAAGAGGAAAAATTAAGACCAGACTGAGAGCTGATATAAATTTAGGTGTCGTCTGCATAGCAGTGATAGCTCAGACCATATTTCTGAACATTTAAATACTAAATAAAGTAGGTCCCAAGACTCACCCCTGAGGGACACCCTGACACAGAGAAACAGTCTGAGATCTGTTTGAACCCAGGTAGACAAATTATGAACGACCTGAGAGGTAAGATTTAATAACACACAGCAGCCTTTGTTCGGCAGGTTTTCCGGGCACTTGTTGATAACAGGGACGTAAGACAGCAAGACAGTGATGCTAACTCTGACACATGATCTCTGCGAGGCTGCACGCCGTTTCCCATTGCCATAACAACACTCCTATGGAAACACTGGTTGCTAGGGCCACGTTAGCGGCGGCTGCAAAAGTGTGAGCAGGGTTTAGCCTCGCTTCCACTCTAGACTATGATTTTACATGCACAAAGATAAATAAAGAGCTGAGTCACTTTTGAAGCTCATCGGAATAAAACTTTGATTATAAACATTTAAATGGTGTTTCTGTGGCATACTTTTTTTATTTTAGTACTGGCATCCATGCACACCTGCAAAGGTCGAAAAATTAACTGATTAAGATTTTGGGATAAGCATTATAAATTAATAATATAATATGTTAATAATAATAATAATAGTAAACACAACTATAATTATGTAATATGATTAAATAATACATTAATATAAATATTTTATTTTGTAAATATTATATTTATTTTTATATAAATATTTGCACTTTTATTCAACAAGAATGCATTAAATAGATTCATATTAAGATTTTATTTTGTATATTTTACATTTATTTTCTAAATATTGAATACGTTGAATAGATTAATATTTGTTTTTTAAATATTATATTTTTATTTATTTTCTAAATATAATAAATATATAAATTTTAATATCTTATTTTTGTAAATACTATATTTAAATTATATTACTATTACATTTTATTCCTTCAGAATGCATTAAACAGATTAATATTTTAATTTATGTATTTAATATTTATTTACTAAATATTATATTTATATTTATTATATAAATATTTGTACTTTTTTCAGCAAGGATGCATTAAATGAATCAAAGTAACAGTAAAGACATTTATAATTTATAAAGATTTCCAATTCAAATAAATGTGGTTCCTTTGAACTTTTTATTCATCAAAGAATGCAAACAAATGATGCAAACAAGTTTCATGGTAATAACATATTTTCTTTGGGACACTGCTATTTAGAAAAGTAAAGCATTTTAATGTTATGTAATGATTTATACATGTGGAAACTAAAAAATGCAATTTGCATTTGTGAAGATGAGAGCTCTTCACACTGTCGGATTTGTTGGATGACTGCACTGCAGTGTGAATTGCAGCACACGCGATGCATCTCAGTATTATTTTGCACCAGTGCAACGAGCGTTGCAGATGCTGAGAAAGGCTTGACAAGAACCTTGGCAGCTGGTTGGGAGACATGACGGGATCGAAACCTAGCAAAAGGTCTGCTGACGCATGAAGATCCGGTTCTTACCTATTTCAAAGCTGCCATCAATGACACCTATTAAGTAACTGGGGATGTCGAAGCGTCTTTCCAGCTGAGTTATTGTGCTTTTCATATAGCTCCCAGATAATGCCTTGGCGAAGTAGGCAAAGGACAAGGCCACAAGGAACATCTGTAATGAGACACAGAAAGAGAGAGGTTTTATTCACCAGCGCTTCGTCAGATGCTGCATGCACATCTCGCTCTCCCTCATTAACCTATTTTTGGACATGGAAGCAACTCTTCATTAATATGCATTTAAAATTGTAGGGAACCAGAGTAGAGATGGAGAGATGGAGGTGGGTGCATTTCTCAAACTGCATTGCATTATGGGTAGTGGCGACAAAAAGCGGATTAGGAGATCTTATGTCATGCTCTTGAGCGATGCTACTGCACTCAACCACAGTGACGTAAACCTCAACATGAGCAAAACAAAGGCAAAATGAGTCGCTGCTTTTGATGATGAAACACTGACACTTTTATCATCTGTTGTTGGGGTTTCTGGGTCAAAATCATCAGCATTCGCTGAGGTTTTACCTCGGCACGGTGGTGCATCTTCACTCTTGTGGGGTCTTGCGCACATGTGCACACTCGCTGCATCCAAATTAATAATCAACAGAAAGGTGGACAACAGAAGGGCGAAGAAGCGAAGAGAGAAGAGGCAAAAAAAAGACGAAGCCAGAAGAGACGAGACGAGAAGCCTTTGATGATCAAATCATCAGCTTTACACTCCTCTTTCAACCCACACTTGAATTTTTCATGTACAAAGAAGGAAAAAAGAGCTGAATCATTTTTGAAGCTCATCGGCATAAAACTTTTGATTAAAACTATCTTTTTATAAACTGTTTGTAACCCGGTTGAAATAATTTTCTTTAGTATAACATGTACTAGTTTGAATAATTAATTTCATAGTTTAATAAAATAGTTTAAGGTTAAAAAAGGTAAAAATTCATTGACTGGCAAAGAAATGTTGATTTTGCTCAATGAGAGAAATACATATGGTGTAATATTCATTTATGGTATACAGCATTTAAAATGTTAAATATTTGTTGGGTAATGATATATGTTAAAATGTTTAAAAGATGCCTGTGAAAATAATAAGAAAGAGTTACACAAATGTTTTGTGAATTTATTTTATTTCTGAAAGTTTTGTGTATGATCCAATCACTGGAGAGGTCAAGGGTAAGAAGGAAGTAGAGACAGACGTGAGTGAGACGAACGTGAGTGAGTTGGTGCGGAGAAAAAAAGACGGTTGCTGTTAATTGTAATGCACCTGAAAATTAAAGTGTTCAACACGAACACTTATACTTATACCAGTAATTAGTGGTGATAGTTGTGTTTGTTTGAGTGAAAAACTCATCCGTTACAACAGACATATGTTTCAGTCAGCCGCTGATTTAGTGGTTATTGTTTTACATGGACTTTGCTGATAAGCTAGCGGCCAGCGACCTTAATTAGTTAAGCCTGTGTGAAAATATGAAACGGACGATGATCAAAGACTTTCCTGGAGCCGGATAGCGTTGTCGAGTGATGGACTGGGCTGAGATCGTTCAACCGTGTGAATCTTCTCTTGATCAATCTTCTCATCATCACGAATCCTCTCCACCTGTCTTCTGCTGCTGACGCCGTTGTTCCGAAGCACGTGAGATTACATGCACCTTGAAAAAAGTTACCATTTGTTTGTTTGGCCTTTGTGGTGAAACAGCCATTGAGTTTAAGGCTACAACGTACCCGAGCTACATTCAGGCCTGCATCATTTGAACACTTGAAGGGTATTTAATTTTAAGATTTTTGCCGGCTATTTTATTTTCTTGGGCCCTTATTTGTTTAATGTGATTTAAATGCAGCTGTGATGTGAAAAGTGAGTTGTACCAGACATATTTAATTTCTGACGTTTTTTTCTAAGTAAATCTGTTTTATATATTTTTTTAAAAAACCTTTGTGGTTACTGACTCTTTTGATATTTCAGTTAATTAAGAAAAAGAGTACAATTTGGGTTAAATTGGAAATTGTTTATAGGAGAAGAGTAATTTCAAGACCTTTAATTTCCTGTTAAAGTGTTAGTATTACTGTTTAAATTGTGATTTAAAGGGGAATAGTGTTTTACTTAAAAAGATAGTAACAACACACACACAAGTTAGATACACTTACATTTATTTGTGAAACCTCACTTATTTGATTTAAAAGATATTTAAAGAACTCAGGATAGCCACCTCTCATTATAGTTCAGCACGCTAGAGAGGCGCTACATGTTTATTAAATTAAATTGACATTTCTTGCATCCCTGAACTTTATAAAATGATCATTACAATATCAATAGATACTTTTTATAGTATATATATATATATATATATATATATATATATATATATATATATATATATATATATATATATATTCATTCTACTATAAAAATAAAATTTTTAGTTATCTAATATTATAATGATAATATTATAATGCTATTTTTAAAAGTTATGGGATGCAATATATAAACATTATGATGCTCACTAAGACTGCATTTATTTGATTAAAAATACAGTAAAATTGTGAAATATTATTAACATTTTCTATTTTAAAATGTGATTTATTTATATATATATATATATATATATATATATATATATATATCGGACGGTAACCTCAAATCATCATAGATTTATTGTCCTTCATCACAACTTAGATCACATTACACATGTGCGCAGAAATATGACCGGCAGCCAACAGCAACACATGCTGGCCATGGCCTCTGGGCTAATTTTCGGCTTTAACAACAGTCCAGAGATTTCCTCACTCAAGAGCACATAGGTCCCTTCACGCACTTATGGATTTCCCAAGCATGTCATGCACTGATGTCTGCAGGTTACGCTCCATAGCTCTGGAACAGTGCAGAACCGAATGCCTTCGTACTTTGACGATAACATTATAGAAAAACTTTGTACTTTAGCATTTCCTCACTTTTGGTCCATTGACATTTTCCATGATGTAACAGATTGTCATTAAACTCATATTTGTATTATTTTAGCTTTTTGCCAAGGCGTCATTTCTTATTTTCATTTAAATAAAGTTTAAATAATTATAAAATAACTAAAACTAAATAAACTTAAACTAAACACCAGAAATTATAGACAGTAGATAAATAAATACTTAAAAATTAAAAATAAATTACTAAAAATAAAAATACAATTAAACACCTACACCTATATAAAATTAATAAATAAATAAAATGAAATTTATATTCTCTCATTTATATTAAATTTACTGCAATAACTAAATAAACAAAAAAAATGTTTTAACTACATAGGCATTTAAAAATAAGAGATAAAAATAATACAAGAAAATGACTAAAACTTTAACGAAAATTCTAATTAAAATATAGCAATAAAATCTCATTCAAAATAATGAGAAAGATATAATATTAGATCAATGGCACTATTTTTTTTTACTACTTTTTTATTTAAAGCCATTGAAATATTTTACATAGAAAAAAGGCAATTCAATGTATATTTTTAACAGATTAAACTCATTTGCATGACTTTTTCTTGTCAGTATATTTTGATATTTCTATTTTTTAACTGACTGTGACGACTTCCAGATACAGATAAAACTTTTTAGTCCAAGCAATACCATAATTCACAAATATTTGGGATCATATATATAGGGATCATAAATGAACCACAACTAAATGAACTAAACCCCAAAACTTTGAATGTGGTCCAAGTTTTTTTTACTGGATGTAACAATTTCTTATGTTTGTGTTATTGGAAGCAAAGCTTGTAGAGCTAGAACACCACTAATCAGCTTTACCTTAAGAGTCTGTATGAGTGCAATTACAATACCTTCATTCATCAGATTAGCCTGTGCTCCTGAAGCATGCAGATCATTTCTAAGATCAGACCTCGAGCTAAAGCCAAGAATTTGGAAATCAGAATAGGCCTCCGTCAAGGTTTATCAGAGGATTATGATCAGGACACATCTTAGGTGAAATTTACTGCACCTTTGCATGGACTCTTTCATAGAAATGGCCTTTTCATTGTGCTTGCGTCTTTTGTTAGCTGTGCGAAATAATCTCATTTTAAGCAGCTTTTACACTGTTGTCTTATGCAAATTTAATCCCAAACAAAAACAAGCTCTAAATTCAGATCTCATCTCAATGTGCAGAAAAAAAAAAATTGTTACTAATTAAGCGCTGAATATTTATTAGTCCATCATATGGTTTGTCTGAGAACTCAACAAGAGCTCTTTCTGGATGCAGATTTGAGGAACCCTAAAAAAAAGTGTTTCTTAGCCACTACATGGGGTAGTTCAAGTCAACATTTGAGTCCACTAGATAGTTAAAGAGAAGGCAAACAAATACATCCATTGAGAATTTATAGAAAATAGAAAAAGAAAGTTGTTCCAGAAGTGGAGCAAGAGATTATATTTAAATGATACATATATAAATATAAAGACCAAAATGTTCTTCTTCTTCCGTGGAATAACATTCATAACATGAATTATTCACAATAAAGACGGTGTATTATTAAAGTTAACAAGGTTGATCTGGAAATAATTTTGACTGCTTCTCTCGGGCCGGTCTCTATACCAGGGCAGAAAACTGATTTTGATGTTTTTGAATGTAAAAACCACACGGACGTCATAAGTGGATCTCAGACAACAGTATAAAATAATGAAAAAGCCAGTTCATTACCACTTTAATTAAGGTACTGGGGCTTTTGAAAGGTAGTATGTAAATATGTATTCTCTGATATACACTCACTGGCCACTTTATTAGGTACACCTTGCTAGTAGCGGGTTTGACCCCCTTTTGCCTTTAGAACTGCCTTAATTCTTCGTGGCATTGATTCAGCAAGGTGTTGGAAACATTCCTCAGAGATTAAGGTGCATATTGAGATGATAACATCACGCAGTTGCTGCAGATTTGTTGGCGGCACATCCATGATGTGAATCTCCCGTTCTTCCACATCCCAGAGCTGCTCTACTGGATTCAGATCTGGTGACTGTGGAGGGCGTTTGAGTAAAGTTAAATCATTGTCATGTTCAAGAAACCAGTCTGAGATGATTTGTGACATGTGCATTGTCCTGCTGGAAGTAGCCATCTGAAGATGTGTTCACTGTAGTCATAAAGGGATGGACATGGTCAGAAACAATACTCAGGAAGACTGTGGCATTTAAACGATGCTCATTTGGGCCCAGAGTGTGCCAAGAAAACATCCCCCACACCATTACACCACCACCAGCAGGAGGAACCATTGAGACAAGACACGATGAATCAATGCTTTCATGTTCTTTTCCATGTTCAGACCAGGCAACACTTTTCCACTCTTCTATTGTCCAGCTTTGTTGAGTCTGTGTGAATTGTTGCCTCTGTTTCCTGTTCTTATCTGACAGCAGCGGCACCCGGTGTGGTCTTCTGCTGCTTCAGGGTTCAACATGTTGTGCGTTCAGAGATGGTATTCTGCATACCTTGGTTATTTGAGTTACTGTAGCCTTTCTATCATCTCGAACCAGTCTGACAATTCTCCTCTGACCTCTGACATCAACAAGGCATTTCCATCCACACAACTGACCACTCACTTGATATCTTCTCTTTTTTGGACCATTCTCTGTAAACCCTAGAGATGGTTGTGCGTGAAAATCCCAGTAGATCAGCAGCTTTTGAAATACTCAGACCAGCCCGTCTTGCACCAACAAACATACCACATTAAACGTCACTTAAATCCTCTTCTTCCCCATTCTGATGCTCGGTTAAAACTAAGTCGTCTAGATGCCTAAATGCATTGAGTTGCTTCCATGTGATTGGCTACTGAACAGGTGTACCCTATAGAGTGGCTGTTGAGTATATATATATATATATATATATATATATATATATATACATACACACTGTGTTTTAAAATAGAGCTCATGACTGCATGTCTTATAGAGACACTGAATGGATGGCCGTGCTCATGTGTTTATGACAGAGGGACTGTGGTGCATGACTCTCTCATTATTTACATTGTTAGCCACAATCATCTCATCAGAAGCACTGGCCGGGGGCATACATTTCCTCTAACAGTTGGGGGGAGCACTATACATAACATTTCTCAAGAGCAATTTTTGAAGGGCACACAAATAATACAGCTAAAATTGTACATGTAAGGACAAGTATACACATCCTTTCTACTATTAGTGTTGCAGGGAGACCGTGCTAAATTAAAGAACCTTTAAATAGAATTAAAGCTGTTGTGGTCACATGATGCAGGGTTGCCGGGTTTTCCAAACAAAACTTGCCCGATAGCTACTCAAAATTACCCCAAAACTAGCCCGATCTTGTAAAAAAAAAAAACTCTGCAATTGAGGTGATGTAAAAGAGGAAAGCAGGCATTCGGACCAAAGACTGTGAGACAAGTGAGGGGGAGACTCAAAATGTTTCTAAACCTAAAACACATTTTTGCCCTGTTTGCACTGTTTTAGTACTTACAAAGTTATATAAAGTATAAAACATTGTTATTAACAGTTGTGATTAAATTCATTGTTATTCCCCCGCCTGGGATTTCCGCCTATGTCACTGGCTCAAAACCCCCACTGTTCCCAGTGCTCAGCTCTTCAGAAGAAGACTCCACCACAAACTGAGGATAAATCTTGTTTGGACCCAATGATGTTACAGCGCCAGAGGCCTATAAAGCCTGTTACATGGAAAGCAATGGACCTACAAGCTCGCAGACATACCAGCGCTTCTCCTTCAGGCATCAACACAACATGACAATTGAGAATAAAGCTCCTATAGGTGTTAAAGTCAGAAGATTTACCTTGAGGCTTGAGCAACAGGGCCGAGCCGAGCTGGGGCCGTTCTCCGGTGACCGTATCTCCTTATTCGGCGGGTCCATTTTCGTTCTCTTTGGTCAATGACTCTCTAATGCAGCTTCTTGGTATTTATGCATGCACCCCTGAAAGAGAGACAGTTCGCATATGTGTGTGATCCTGCCATAAAAACTGCTTTTAGCAAGATTATGTTGTTCTTGTCACAGGTTTAAATAGAATTTGAGGAAGCCACACAAATTTGGCACATGGTGCTAAACAAAAGTTCTGCATTGTGTTCGTGCAATGCAATTCTCGTTCTTATAGACTGATTGAAGTGACAACTCTAAGAATAGCAGCAGAAAGACCAGCTCCCAGGAGAAACGTGCAACGTTCTACGGAGCGCATTTTCTCCAATAATATCCTGGCATGAGTTTCAAAGCAAAAAGCAGGTTTGAATTGAGGAAATCTTTGGAAAATATTACAATGTTGTTGCATTTAGAATAATAGATATGATGAAATCTAATTAAGTATATTGTGCAAACTTTTCTTTGCAAGCATGTAAACAAATGCATGCTTTATATACTGTACGCTCGTCTAATCTAATACCGTAGACTTTCATTTTTTACTTATGTACCTTATACGTCGCTTCGGGAATCTTAATCTCAACAACCACTTTGAGATTAAGGCCCGTTCACACCAAGCACGATAACTATAAAGATAACGATAAAGCTATAGTTCTAAAGATCGTTCTCAATATTAAAGAATAGCAGAGTCCACACTGCAACTATAACGATAAAGGCATAGAGAAACGATATCGTTGGAATCATTTTCCAGAACGATTTTTTTTTCCAGCTGATGAACGATATAACATTGACATCCAATCAGAATCCATCCTGCTATAATGAGCTCGAGGATTTAAAGCGGCAGACGCACGTGCGCTCAGAATAAACAGACGATATCGTTCGCTGGTGTGGACGCTAATATCGTTATCTTTATAGTTATCGTTCTTGGTGGTTTAAAGAGCAATTTCAAACGAAACCAATGAACTTGTGTATCACTGAGATTCTTTTATAATTAAAAAAATATATATTATGAATTGGTTTATATTTTTATGATTTTTAATTTTAGTTAAGATTTTGAAATTTTGGAGGTTTCTATTAAAATATGTCTATATACATTTTTAGTTATTTTAGTATATTTTAGTAAAGTAAATGAAAATGAGAAATTGAGAAAATAATTCTAAGTATTTCTAGTTCTTTATGGTTTAGTTTTACTTGACTTTCTTTAGTTTCATGCCTGGTGACATAAAATATGAAAGATGCATTGGTTACAAAACATGGCTGTGAATGTGTGGTGGAATAACACGTTGAATAAAACATTTGTGTTTTGACCAAACTATCAACTAAAGCCCCAGCTAAAGTTGCAACTTGTGTTATTGTTTATTGGTAATAAAACTATCAACAACTTCAGGTCCTTGATAACTCACATAAACAAAAACCTAATAAAAGCAACTTCTATACGAATCTCCAAGGTCTCCTGGACCTTATGGGCTGGTAATTTAGCTATTCAAGCTCTCATTGTACATTCTGATTGAACTTGATAAGTCCTTGAGTGCAGTACATGAAACATCAACTGAACTATTACTTTCAGAGGCTGCTTTGAATTCATGAATCATTGGACACATAAAACATGCAATTTACAAATATTGCAGCCTTCTTCACAAGCCGAGATGTTTACATTAGTCATTTAACTGATGCTTTTTCTATTTTCTTTTCTATTCCACTTATTTACACTTATTTAATAGCACTTATGAGAGGGACAGGCCCTCTAGAGTAATCTGAGGTTATGTGTCTTACACAAGGACACAGTGGTTCATGAACCAGCTTCTTTGTAGAAACAGACAGATAATGGGTTTGACTGATTTTAAACAATATTTGCTCTTTTCTACTTAAGTCTGTCTTATCATGTCTAAATGGCACTGTTTAGTGTGTTTCTAAAGAAATCAGAAACATTTATACATAACTTCATATTAATGACTACATAGGGCCCTATCTTGCACCCAGCGCAATTGACTTTGTACACCGACGCATGTGTCATTCCTATTTTGCACCCGCGCAAAGCGCGCTTTTCCCTCCACCGAAGCACGTCGCTAAACTAGTGAATGAACTTGCGCTCCCTGAGCGGTTCAGCGCAAAAAAGGAGGCGTGTTCCGGCGCAAACGATCCCTGGTGCTATTTTGTTGTTCCATTAAACAATTGCGCCACTGACCAGAAAAAACCTAGTCTAAAGTCAGTGGCGCGTTGCGCGTTGTTCATTATGCTATTTTAAGGGCGCATGCTTGACCATAATGTATAGCGTGCACAACGCGCATACACTTTGCTCATGTAATCTACACAGATGCAACAGTTATTTTTGCAAATCATAAATTGTTACACTAAAAAAATATTAACACATGAGATGACGGAAATCATTGTGGTGTGCCACGAAGATGTGAAAAAAATAGGCATAAAACTAGCTCACAAATTATTCAGGCTAATTATTCTCCCATCCCCATACAACACAACTTCTCTGTCTTTCACTGCTCTTACAAGAACATCAGTCTCCTCGGCTGTGAACCGCTCCTGGCGTGCGCCTGGTAAATACGCCATAATAATAGCAATCCATAATGGAACTTGCGCACCTGCTTTTAAAGGGAATGTTGGATGACGCTCTGATTGGTTTATTTCACGTTACGCCCAAACCACACCTATGAATAATGAAGCTACTTCAGACCAACCCATTTTAGATTTGCGCCGGGCGCAAGAGCCATTTATCCCGCCGGGAAAATAGCAACAGCGCCGAGACCCGCCCACAAACTTACTTGCGCTTCGCGCTTTGACACTTGCGTTTCAGATCGTTAAAATAGGGCCCATAGAGTTGTATTATGATTATTTAGTTATTACGTCAAAACGCAGAACTAAAACATTTAATCATAAAAATAATAAGTAAACATATTGGCTTTGAACTAAAAACCTTTCAGTTGCACTATAAAAATGATTCTTTGAAGTTGAAATACAACTTAAGGTCACTAGAGTGCATTTTACAAGAAATTACACACAACACACACACACACAAACAATTTTCACTCAGAATTTGCTATTTTACAATCAATTTCAAAGAAACATTACTTAACATTGAATAAAACAAAATTTTGAAGCAGAACAACTAATTTGCAGTGTATTCCAGTCTTTCTACTTCTAAATTCAATGTGTTTACCTTTTTTTGGTAATTATTTATAACATTTAATAGAAATGTATGATTGCAAATAGTATCAAAACCTTATTTTTAATAGTGTACCAGCCAGATCTTTAACCACAGTGGAACTTTCTTTAATTAATGCTTTGCATTTATCTGGAAACCACCAGCTCACATATACATCAGACGCGTGAATGTAAACAGTCTTTAGTCTGGTGAGTTGATGTGGATGAGTGGTCATGACAACCAGTGTGCAGGTGCGTCTAATTAACCAGCAGCTGATGCGAATCCACACCGAACCCAAGAGTGACCAGAGAAAAAGAAAAAACACCTCACATACTGTTGAATGTATAATATCCATTGCACAAATTGAATATAGCAATAATAATCTTGAACCCGGAGGAGCATGCATAATTAAAGCATGCTATAACATGATTATTAGTAGCTATAATTAACAGTCAATGGCGCGGTAATTATGATGCACAATAACTCTCAATCGTTTAATTAAACAAATGGGCACAAACACACAGCAGACCTACTTTTAACGAGCAGATATTGTCTTTCTCGTCTTCTTACACAAACGCACGCAGCTTTGCTCACCGCCAGACCCGTTTTAAACCATCTCATCATGTCAAGTGCGCAATACATATCCATAATTTGTAAGCAAGAGATGAATTAGGTCAAACGTCTTGGTATACAGAGGAACAGCTGCGATATACTCACCAAATCTCACAGTTCGTATAGGAATATACAATCCAGTCTCGTCTTATGTTGGTTGTTATACAATCTATGGATATGGAAGTGTCCCCGCTGGTCCAGAATGAGTGCGTATGGAGCAGATCATGTGTGTCAGATGGGTTTCACATGGAAAGAAACTTCCCACGGGCTGCCGGAGACGAGGAAAGGCACTTGGTCCTGACCTGGAGGTTTCCCAACACTTCCACTCACATCCGATTCCTCCGCGTTCAGCTCGATGTGTCCGAATAGCTTAATCTTTTTGACGTCAATCTTGAAGGTTTTTCCTGAGAGGTGAGATAGTTTGTTCTGCTCGAAGCGGCTGGATGGCTCGAGCTGAAGCACGTGATGAGCGCGCATCACACCAGACGCGTGAAATGCGCGCGGAGCGTTTCATCACTGTTCCAGTACAATGGTCGCACTTTATCATAACTTACATTAATATATGTCTGACAAACACTATATGATTCATTGCGAATTCATAAAATACATGCTGTGACACTAGGCTATGTTTAGCCTTATGTAATTTCATGTTGTCTGTGAATGAAAGTTAGGCTATATATGAAAAAACTCGGTCATGATTTACATTAAAGTCATGCTGAAAAACACAAACTGTGTAATTAACCCTTTGTTTACGGGTCTGACACGGCTCTTTAAAAAGCCTGAAACATTAAAACATTAAAAACAATTATTTTATTAATAACCTATTATTATCATTATCTATATTAATTTTTAAATTATTATTATTTTATAACATATTTTTGGGATCTCACGGCTCTTTCAAAAAGCCTGAAACATACTTACCATTATTATTCATTTTTTTTACGTATTAAATATTATTATATTAATGTATTAAATTGCATATTAATTTGGAATTATTTTATCACAAGGTCTCTGAGATCCTGATCATGAAGTCCATTTTAATACAACATGATTAATCTTTAATAATATTTTAAAAATACGTTTTCATTATGTCAGAGGAACATCAAAAACATGGAAACATTTAAATAAGCAATTTTATTATTCATTTATTTATATTTATTAATAGTTAATACATTTGTTATCATATTAAAAAATTTAATATACAAAATATTAACATATTAAATATTTTTTTCAAGTATTATTTTATCACAAGATCTCTGAGATCCTGAGTCTATTTTAAAATAACATGATTGATGTGCAGTCATTCATTAAAATCTCATCTGTGTGCCGATGCAAAATGTTAACACTAATCCTAAAGGGTTGCCGAAATAAACTTTCTTAGATAAGATCCTTGTTTGTAAGCTCAGTCTTAGGTTTGAATAACATGAATATTAAATGAACGTCATTATTTTTAAGGGATTGTTGTCAAAGAGATAATTTGCTTGGTTTGAGTTTCCAAGTGCTTTTCAGGGATAGCATGCCTGTGAATCAAAAGTGAAATCAATGTGAGAGACAGACGGATTTTTTCAATGCCAAAGCAAAATATCAAACTATGGGAGCAAAGTCAGTCATTCATCAAGGCCGTTCAACCAGCATTCATCCATCCATCCCCTCATCCAGATCAATTATACCAAGCCTGGGCATCCAAAGATAAATATTTCTGAAAGGAACAGATGTGTGTACTCATACACATCATATTTATCCACAGCCAGATGATTTTGTTCCCGCCACATAATATCTACAGCCACACTTCTTATATATTTAAAAAAACAATACAATTCAGTCAATATGGAATCCTTATATAACATATTCAGGAAAAGGTGGATATAGGAGAGACAATACACATTGCCTTGTTTCCATGGAGATGACCAAACCATAATATGACAGTTGTTATAACCTTCTGACTGTGGATTACACACATCCTACTCTTGCTGATTCGTGACTTGTCCATGTAGACTTAAAAACACCCAAAGCATAAAGCCATTAATGGGCCGAATGTCTTTGCATTTCTGATTAAAAATATGAGATAATGATGAATGCATTCACGTGGCGCATTATGGTATTAAATGGACTGTCTGCCTATGTTCATAATTGATACCCACTGTAAATAGAAAATGAAAATACATTGCATATTTAAATCGTCAAGAAATGGGAGAAATGGTGATTGGGGAACAAAAATGCATAAAGCCTCAATAAGTAAAAAAAATAAAAATAAAATAATAATAATAATAATAATAATAATATATATTAAATAGAATATTCATATATATATATATATATATATATATATATATATATATATATATATATATATATATATATAAATCCTAGATTTTTTTAACATAAATCAATCATTAATGATCTGTTTTAAAAAGTTTGAATATGCAATGCATTTAAAAATGTGTATTTACAGCATTAAAATAACACATTATGAATATATGAAAATATGAATTATGAATACATGAAAGTACATTATTATTATCGTAGCATAATGCTTCACATGACTGAACTTTTTAACACAAATAATTTGCTATTGAAATAAAAAGGATCATTACACAGCAGTCATTTAGGTATTAAAAAGTAGTAATTCAGGTGATTACACTGTAAAAGAAATTATATTAGTCAAAAAAAAAATGTTTAGTTTATTGGTTTATGTTTTACAAGCAAATAGCAACACTATTTCAGTGTTTCTTCTCTAAATTCCACATTTCTTTGTAATTTTTTGTGGTTTACTATTGAATTTCTAAGTAAAAAATCAAGTTAAAATCCATGATTTTTTCCCCAGTATAAAATAAAATATATATTTTTTAATGTAATTATATATACTTGTAGACTTTCCCCTTCCACGTCAGCACCTGATTCAGGATGCTCTTCACACAATCTGCAATTGCTTCACAGTTTTTTGGCGCTTAGCTTTTCCGGATTTGGGGCGTTAGTAATCTGTTTGTGGTTTATGGTAGTTTCAGACGGTTTTCGAGGGCATGGCATAATTCTTGGCCTGGTATTTCTAACATGATTTCATTAATCCATTCTAGCCTGTTGAACAAATGGCGACTTCAACTCCATATTCTTGCCATGGTGCTTTATAACTGGGTTAACCCGTTTACATTAGCATGCATAGTATAACCTATTATGTTATAATAAAAATTACAACTGAGAATATGAATAATGTGCCAACTGTACTGACTCAGAGTTTAATTCTTGCATCACAGGAAACTCAAAGGGTTTCAACAGTAACATTTGTGAAATCTCAACTTAAGAGAAGATAATGATTGCTTTAGCTGTAAATATGACTTGACTTCATGCACAACACAACAAATCCTCAAGTCCTTGACCTGATTGTGTGCATACCATAGAGACGCAGTGTACCGGCATTTGCATTTGAGGGCCATGTGTGACGTCTTATCCAGATACAAGTATTTTTGTGCACAGAAGATATGCACATAAAATCAGACTGTTTATTCATTCTCTGTGCTGTGGCTCATATTACTGATAAATCCTTATGTGTCAATGATTGATGAATAATAACCCGATTTATTATTATTTTTTTAACATTTAATAACAAGTCATTTTATAAAGTCATTATAACCCGCATTGATGTCCCCACTGGATGCAACATACAGCTCATTCGTAATGGGTTTTACTTCTTTTTTTCTTGTGGCGCTAGTGTCCTGACAAGCATCACAGTATGGAGAGGGGCGTAACATTTACATCACACGCTTGAGATATTCGGCCAATCACAACGCACTGTTTCACTGGCCAATCAGAGCACACCTTGATCGAAGAGCTTTGTAAAAAAAAACTGTGTTTCAGAAGACGAGGCATAGAGGAGAAACGATAATGTACAGTATGTGAAAAATAATGTTGTTGTTTTTTTTTTTTACCTTAAACCGCATAAACACATTTCATTACACCAAATACACAAAATAGGCTAATGTTCTTTTTAGCAACATCATACGACCCCTTTAACTTGATGTGCTAAGATAACACACACTGATAAATAAAAACTAAAACTAAAATAACACTGATTCTCACACCATAACACTAACAGGACATTTTATAAGATGGAAAACAAAAGGTGCACTTGATGAGGTGGATATTTACCTAATCCACAGAAACCCAAACTGTGTCTGCTATCGTTGGCAAATGGCGAAGCAGCTCGATATTGAGCATCCAGCCTGTGAACAACTCTATACAGCATCTGTTTATATCCAAAAAAAGTATTTTAAGAAGTACAGTATCACTACTGATACAAGGAACGCCCCTGTCAAGCACTAAAAATAATGTGTGACTAATTTGAGGAAGTCCCCGCTCCTCCCATGTCACCTGCAGCGTGTGCTCCGGAGGCTGCTTTATGCATCACTTACGCTCCTAATGACCTTGTTGGAGAAGGTGTAGCGCTCCAGGCCTCATTATTTACAGTATTGTTCAAAATAATAGCAGTACAATGTGACTAACCAGAATAATCAAGGTTTTTAGTATATTTTTTATTGCTACGTGGCAAACAAGTTACCAGTAGGTTCAGTAGATTGTCAGAAAACAAACAAGACCCAGCATTCATGATATGCACGCTCTTAAGGCTGTGCAATTGGGCAATTAGTTGAAAGGGGTGTGTTCAAAAAAATAGCAGTGTCTACCTTTGACTGTACAAACTCAAAACTATTTTGTACAAACATTTTTTTTTTCTGGGATTTAGCAATCCTGTGAATCACTAAACTAATATTTAGTTGTATGACCACAGTTTTTTAAAACTGCTTGACATCTGTGTGGCATGGAGTCAACCAACTTGTGGCACCTCTCAGCTGTTATTCCACTCCATGATTCTTTAACAACATTCCACATTTCTTGGTTTTGCTTCAGAAACAGCATTTTTGATATCACCCCACAAGTTCGCAATTGGATTAAGGTCTGGAGATTGGGCTGGCCACTCCATAACATTAATTTTGTTGGTTTGGAACCAAGACTTTGCCCGTTTACTAGTGTGTTTTGGGTCATTGTCTTGTTGAAACAACCATTTCAAGGGCATGTCCTCTTCAGCATAGTGCAACATGACCTCTTCAAGTATTTTAACATATGCAAACTGATCCATGATCCCTGGTATGCGATAAATAGGCCCAACACCATAGTAGGAGAAACATGCCCATATCATGATGCTTGCACCTCCATGCTTCACTGTCTTCACTGTGTACTGTGGCTTGAATTCAGAGTTTGGGGGTCGTCTCACAAACTGCCTGTGGCCCTTGGACCCAAAAAGAACAATTTTACTCTCATCAGTCCACAAAATGTTCCTCCATTTCTCTTTAGGCCAGTTGATGTGTTCTTTGGCAAATTGTAACCTCTTCTGCACATGCCTTTTTTTTAACAGAGGGACTTTGCGGGGGATTCTTGAAAATAGATTAGCTTCACACAGACGTCTTCTAACTGTCACAGTACTTACAGGTAACTCCAGACTGTCTTTGATCATCCTGGAGGTGATCATTGGCTGAGCCTTTGCCATTCTGGTTATTCTTCTATCCATTTTGATGGTTGTCTTCCGTTTTCTTCCACGTCTCTCTGGTTTTGCTCTCCATTTTAAGGCATTGGAGATCATTTTAGCTGAACAGCCTATCATTTTTTGCACCTCTTTATAGGTTTTCCCCTCTCTAATCAACTTTTTAATCAAAGTACGCTGTTCTTCTGAACAATGTCTTGAATGACCCATTTTCCTCAGCTTTCAAATGCATGTTCAACAAGTGTTGGCTTCATCCTTAAATAGGGGCCACCTGATTCACACCTGTTCCTTCACAAAATTGATGACCTCAGTGATTGAATGCCACACTGCTATTTTTTTGAACACACCCCTTTCAACTAATTCAACTAATTGCCCAATTGCACAGCCTTAAGAGCGTGCATTTCATGAATGCTGGGTCTCATTTGTTTTCTGAGAATCTACTGAACCTACTGGTAACTTGTTTGCCACGTAGCAATAAAAAAATATACGAAAAACCTTGATTATTCTGGTTAGTCACATTGTACTGCTATTATTTTGAACAATACTGTATATGACTCATTATTTGTAATTAGCCCAAGCCCTTCTCACTTCCCCAGACGAGAGATTGGAAAACCTATATTTTGTGTAAAGAGCTTGTGTGAGCGCTGCGGTCAGCTGAGTGCATGGTATACGTTCCTAATCTGGGATTGTGAAAAGGACTCATGATTAAGCGAAGTATTGCAGAATGAGATCCTCTGCTGACCCTTTGCTAAATCCCGCCTTATAACATTACTGACCAATCATAGCAGCTGTTGCTACATTAAAGCAAGCTTTGCTTTTTTCCTAATGTAAGTCTAATGTGTTTTGACTGAGAGTTGTGGAAATGATCCCAAAACACAATGTACACATTTTTTTTAAAGAAAAATGGCGGATGGAAGTTGTTTGCATATCATACATCAGTATTAATATTCATGTACATTCGCTCACTGAAATATCATGCATCTATTTTGGTGTTAGGCTGTCAGTTCTTTCAATAAGCACAGGTTTTGCATTTCTTTTTGGTCATAGGCCTCATTGAACTGAGGTTATGAAGCTCATCTCAGCATTATTTGTGGATCATTTTTGACCTTCATCGCCTATGATCAATCCAAAAATGTTTACCCATGGGAAAATTGTCCCGTATTGTGACTCAATTCAGCTAGAACTGTTTAACAAAAACATGAAAAGGAAATCTGACATATGAAAGTTTGTATGAATAATCTAATTAATAAAAAAAAAATGACTGGTCATGAAATTAAATATTATAGTAAGTGCAACCTTGTCAATACTAAATTAAATATATTTAAAAGAACAAGTAAAGAAATATGTGATTAAAAAGTAAAAATAAATAAATAAATAACATTACTTGTCCTTTAACAAGTATAATTTTTAATCTAAATCGTTAAAAAAAAAAAAAAAAAAAAAATTATTCTGTAAACTACCCATATCACCCTTTTTTTTTTTAACCCATACCACTCTTAATAATAAAAGTTAGAATCTTATACATTTTTACGGATCTTAAAGAACCCATATGATCAATTCGCTGATCAATTTTTTTACACAAACATATACAGAAAACAAAATAACTATGCTGCAAAGAACCACTGAAGAACCTTCACTTTTGATCTACATACACGGTTTAGCATGACATTTATAGCAAACGGTTTAAGGCGTCTGATCATGTAAGAGAAGCGCTCCTAGGGAGAATGGCAACACTGCTGAATTTGTGCGTTTAATTTGTAAATCTGCATGACTATGGAGTAATGGAGGCCTACGGCTTTAGAGAATCCTCTCTGAAACCTCTTCCAGTCTCAAGAGCTTCAAAACAACCACTCATCCCTTGTCTTTAACAAAGTGTTTGGTTTGCTAAATGCTTTGTTTCCTGTAACCGAAGTTCAGATCATGTTATTCATCCCTGAATTCAGATTTTGCATCTTGAACTAATTTCAATTAAGTTAGCTGTTGCTGGATAATTCATGCACGGCGTGTCTGTCAGAAACGCTTTCGTTAGCCGTTCACAATCACAGAAATGCCAGAGAGACTGCTGAAGGTGAACTGGAAGGAAACATGACTTCCTAATAAACATTAGACATGTCTGGAATGCTTAAATAATCGTCATTATTTATACCAATTTTAAACAGCTCAGTATGATCTTCCGGTAATGTAATATATGAACAGTCTTACCTGTAATTCAAGAAGAAAATTGACGAATCATGTTATTGCAATCCTTATAGGGAACAAACTAAACATTTAGAAACATCAAACATGTGACTTTTCATGAAAATTCTATAATTCAAGATGGCCACCCCCATATGACGTCATAATATGCAAATTAGATGGGAAAATGTAATCCCTACATAAACATTGGGTCATCCTTAATATTTTTTATAATTGACATAAAGTCTCTATCTTTTATACATTTTAAGATATAGCCTTTTGAAATTAAGATGTCAAAATCGAACGCTTTAGGAAAAAACCTCTGGCGCCTAAAGGGTTAAATATTACAATCTTGTGTATTTCTTTACTGTACACTCATCAATTTAAAGCTCACTTAAAGTTCGGTACTTGGCTTAAGTGTTGATTTATGTTAAGAGTGTTTGCCAACTTGATGTTAAAACATTTCAACTAATAAAAAGAGTTTGATAAATTATAGCCGTTTGGCACATTGTTTCCTTGTGTTCTCAAAGAATGCAGAGAAAGGACACTTATATAAGTGGATTATGAGCAGGGCTTGAGGGACGTGTTGCTTTGAACTCATTATTAGTGGATTTGTCTAAAACCATAGACTTTTTTTTATGCTTACAACCACAATGTCCTGAATCAACCCTTTAAACATGAACTTTTTAGAACAGATTTGGAGATATTGAACTTCACATTACTTCAGCTATGGATGCTCTGTAGTGAATGGGTGCCGTCAGAATGAGAGTCCAAACAGCTGATAAAAACATCACAATAATCCACTCCACTCCAGTCCATCAGTTAATGTCTTGAGAATTTAATTCTGAGAATGGGACTTTTAAACTATAAACATTTCTTCCAGCCCAAATTTAGTAGAGTCTTTCTGCAGTGAAAAATAAAGCTCACCTGAATCAGGAGAGAAATCTGCACAAAACATATTTTGAAGCAAAATACAACAGGGGATCGAGTTTTTCACTGGAGGAAGCATTATAATGGATTATGGACTTGCATTTTGTCATGAAGCGACGTTTGAAGTGAAAATTATTATTATTATTATTATTATTTTACAAATGCACAGCTTTTCTCTTCACAGGACATTAACTGATGGACTGGAGTGGTGTGGATTATTGTGATGTTTTTATCAGCTTTTTAGACTCTCATTCTGACGGCACCCATTCACTGCAGAGCATCCATTGCTGAGCAAGAAATGATACATTTCTCCAAATTTGTTTTGATATAGAAACAAACTTGTCTTGTACAGCCCAAGGGTGAGTGCATTTAATTTTTGAGTGAAGACCTGGCATAACGTGTGGGATCTTACCTTGACTTCGATTGAGACAGGAGCCATTTTCAAGACAAAAACACCTACACAACTGTATGAATATTTGACATTTTACCCATTGTATTTAGCTTCAGTAGAAAACCTTCAGATTATTTTGTCTCGAATGAGGGGTGAAAATCAATCAAGGAAGAAAGAAACAATTAAGAACACAAGAGACATTCAATACCACAGGTATTTCACTCGTATTATTAAACTGTATTCACATTACAACATCCACAATGTTCAGCTTGTGACAGGTTCTAATAATCTCAATATATATTTTCTGTATGTTACATTATACCAAGAGGCACTTCCAGTAAGTCTGGCAATAGAGGAGCTACAGTATAGTGTCTAAATTACAAAACAGTAAAAATAAATAATGTTTATCTAAAAGACTTCGGTTGTCGTCTTCATCTTTTTGTCCCTTTTTTTTTGGCTTTGTTTTTGTCTTTTCATTTTTAACCTGTACACAATATAATTTTTGTACAAAATGGAACAAACAATCAGCGATAAAATGAATATTTCACTTTACGAATACTGGTGATTTACACAGTTCCCCTTTCTATAGGTATTGCTACATGTGTTAAGTGCAAGATACAAGTGAGAAGAAAAATAATTATTTTGTCAGTGAAGTGCCGACTATATATATATATATATATAAAAAAGTACAAGTACCACTTCTCTTTCTCAGAGAGGTGTAAAGCTTGTTTGGTTCTCGAGGTGAATGAAACGAGTGGACACGGTTATCAGACGAATGCAGCTGAAGATGAAGGAACGAGGGTTGAACAGGAGATGCAAAGAAATATATCAAAAGATCAGCCTCTTTTTGTCTCTTGTGTCGACATCCGGTAAACCTGACATGCAAGTCGAACTAAAGGATCTGGAATGATGAACCCAGCTACGCTACGCTTTACAAACAAACTAGCAAGTTATCGTGCATTTCTGAAATACCTGCACAGGTTTTTTTAGCCGAACTGTACAGACTGTTATTTATCTCACCTCTTAGGGCATCTACTACGTGTAAAAAAAATGAAATGGGTGAAAATGAAAATTATAAACCCATCCACACCGGTTTTTGAAGACTTGTGCTGCCCATTCTGACTTGAGAATCTGGAATCAGAGTCACCGAACGCAGATGAGAGCTGAAAACCCACGGATGGGAGGCACAGTGGAGCACAGAGCTACTATGCCAACACACGCAATCATGCAGTGCATGCACGAGCGAGCGCGCGCGCGCATCAAACGTGTAGGATTCGCTGGATAATTCCAGCTGTTGTTGAGTCTCTCTGAATACTGTCTGGGTACAAGCAAATCTGGGCATCTTTGATGATTCTGGGTTTGAAACACTTTGAGACATCAATATCAATGACCTTTGATCATCAAAGACTCACAGTAATGTAATTCCCAAAACAGAGCAAAAGTAAGAATGAAAAGGGGCGGAGCTATATTGCATAATGGATTGTTCCATAATGTCACATATTTCTTCGTGAAATTGGGAAATAATGTATTATATTCCTCAGGATTTGATTATAGGTTATGATATTAAGTTGGGAAATATACAGCAAAAACATCAGTATAATTTAACACTTTGATGCATGATGTCCACTACAGTTTAGGGATGCACGATATTGGATTTTGGCCGATATTCGATATGACGATATTTTCAAAATAATTTTGGCCGATACCGATATTGATTTATATACAAATTTTTCGCCTGATATATTTAAACTTTAATTTTACTGAAGAGAAATCCATGTATCTCTTCTATACTGATTCTACCATAAATGTATTATTTTACAAATGTAGACAGACATTCACATCTGAAAAACAGGTCAATTATTTCACTTGGAGAATATCGGTTTGGCTCATCGGCAGAAATATTCATATCGGCCGATACCGATGATGGTCATTTTAAGCTTTTATTGGCCGATACCGATGTTGTGCCGATATTATCTTGCATCCCTGCTACAGTTATTTTCAAGGCGATAACCCTTACCCATAATTCATTGTGACAATCCATTTTTTTATGTTTTATTATGGCAACATTAATTTAAAATGGCAAACTAAAAAAGATCCACCACTTAACAATCATAATCTTTTATTGCAATGCTCCGTAACACTTTAAATGCATTATATTGATAAATAAAAGAGACTAGGAATTATTATATTTTTGTTTTAACAAGTAATTAAAACATTATAGTTTTATTTGTGATTTAATAATTCATGCACCAAAGGGTTAATATATCTGGTTTGGGGTATGATGGGTTATTTAGGGCATTTTATTATTACGATAATTTTATTTTGGGAAATACACAGTGAAGACGCCTGTATAATTTAACAAAATGCAAGATGTCCACTACACTAGTCAGTCATTTTTAAGGTGTTGAATCTTAACCCTTATCCATAATTCATTGTGACAATCCTTTTTATATTTTCTGCTTTATGGCAACCTAAATTAAAAATGGCAAACAAAAGTGATGCACCACATAACAACTACTATCTCTTATTGCAGTGTACTGTAATGCTCTCACAATACGTCATAAGACTGGGAACTAATATTTTTTTTTGTTTTAAAAAAAGTAATAAAAACATGAAGACTATTTTAATTTGTGATTTAATAACTCATGCACCAAAGGGTTAATATCTCTGGCCTGGGGTTACAAATCTACGGCCTAATGCAGAAATATAATATACCCTCTAAAATCGGGGCCATATACAAATAAAAAGCACTCATACTGTCTCGCCACACGTACGCACAAGCACACACGGCCTTTGCATGCTCCTGATGGTGTTTCATAATTTGGGGAGAATGGATTTGAAGTCATATTTGGCACACACACACTTGAGCTGTCTCAGATCTACACAGCAACCAAAAGAAAGTGCAACTGGAAATGCTACCAATCTGCTGTACACATAGGGTCGGTATTGCTTTAATAATTCGCCGGACGGACATCATCGCACCACATTGCCTGATAATAGTAAGGGTTACATTGCATTGCGATCGAAGGGGACGTTTCAAAGATGAGGCGTTGTAATTGGCTCAATTAAATGCAAGAACAGAAGAGGGGAGAATAAGAGCATCTGTAGCTTTGGATGGTACACCGATGACTAGGGATGACGTGATGTACTATTGCACGCCGTATGCATGTGTATATATATATCAAATCACCTGGTTAAACAACGATTGGGCAAAAAGGCCATTGGCGTTTTGAAGAAGTTACAGTTTAAAACACAACTAAAGGTTGCCTTTGTCCACGAGTCAAGATCAGAAAAGATTAGAAAGTTGCAAGAAAGTCTGTAAAAACCAATGACTCTTTAAATACAATTATCCGAAAACAGTCTGATCCTGAGAAACTTAAAATCTCAGTTCATGGAATGCCGAGGGAAAAAGGTGAGGGAAGGGAATGACAAGCCTTCAGAAATGAGACAGTGGCGCAAGCGTTTGCTATAGTGATGTTCTGGAAGGGAAAAAGAAAGAGCAATGGCAGGACAGACATGCAGACACATATCGTATCTTTTCGTAGCCTTTTCACAAATGCATGCTATTTCTGGAGCATCTGCTTTCGAATGCTGCCGATGATGGGATACGCAAACCGGCCAGAGTCACGGTGGATTGGTTTCTCGTTCCTGACTTTGACACTAGGCTCCTTGGAAATGCTTGTTGAGCCTGCAAAACATGTCGCCGCAGAACATTGGGACCCCTGTCGTAGTTTTGGGGGTTAAGGTGCAGCTGGAGAGGGTTTCGCCAGACGGATTTGCAAAACTGACCAACGTAAGTCTAGAAAATATAGGAAACCCCCTGGAGAACTCTATGTCCTGGCCAATTTTAGCATCTAACCTCAATAGTTCACCGCCTGCTCATTGTTACTTCATCCCGAACCACCCCGTCCCACCCTGTTTCCTTTAGGCACATGTTCCCCAAGCATCTACAGTGTTGTGTCTAAGTGATGTGCTGGCAACCATTTCTTAGAAGTCTCGCTTGCCGATAAAAAGCTTTTAGACAACGTCTAAAAAAAGGCAAGTCATTCATTCCGGATCCTCTGTCTCGTCTTCCTCTCGTTTTCCCGTTAGCTCTGCATCGTCTTCTACAGTCCCCACAGTCTCGTCCGCTTCCTCTACAGTCTCACCATCTGTTTCCTCTGTTTCGTGTGTCTCGTCAGGTACAGGACTCTCCTCCTCCTCCGTTGTCTCCTCCTCCTGGTCGTCTGCAGGCTCCTCCTTGCTCCCCGGCTCCTCCTCCTCCTCATCGATGGCTAGGATTGGCTCAGGGGTGTTAGTGAGGCATGTGGACTCCTCCTCTTCTGTCTGACTTTGGGACTCTTCTGCGATCACCTTCTTCCACATCTCGTGGTTCTCCAGCAGGTGATGGGTGATCTGGCAGAACACTTTCCGTCGTTTCTTGGGTGCTGGTTTCTCTACAATAAACCCAGTGAATAAAGAGAGTGCTAATATGTTCTTCAGAATTTGAGCAATGAATCTGAGAAATGTTGTACATAAAAATAAAAAACAACAAACAAATCAGACATGCAATGCGTCTTCATTTCTTACATGCACATTGATCCACATATATAATTCAATTCCAGTTTATTTGCATAGCACTTTTCATGATGCAAAGCGTTGCAAAGCAGCTTTACAGAAATCTGAGTTTTTACATTATATTTAATATTAGTTTTTTATCACAGGTTGATTGCTTCAATGAATCCAAAGACATTTAATCCTATTTATTATCTTATAACATCTTGTATCTTACAGTAACCAGATTTTGAACTTGATCTGCAAAGTTTGAGTAAAAACGTGAACTCACGGGAAAGTTCGGAGCTGGTGGAGGTGTCTTCCTCTGGTGTGTCTTCCTCCTCCTCCTCTTCATCCGTCTCTTCCTCAGCGTTTTCGCACTCTTTGGGCAGAGGGTCGACCCAGTGGCCGGGCATGAGGGCGGCTGAATCGTAAGAGCTGCAGAGAGGCCCGACGATGTGTGTGATGAAGGACTCCTGCAGTTTGGCCAGCTGTGGTGCTGTGCGGTCCATGAAGGGGCTGATGGGAAGGCCCAAACTGGACTCTTCATCACCCTGCAACACCAGAATGAAGAGAAAATGCATATAAACATATAGAAGAAATAAAGAATAATGTTTAAAGGCCCATTCACACCAAGAACTAACTATAAAGATGTCTATATTAGCATCCAGACCAATGCACAATATCATTCTGTTTATTATAATCGCACGCTGCAGTTTTTTCACCTGCTGTTTTAAATGCTCAAGCTCTTTAAAGCAGGATGGATTCTGATTGGCTGTCATGGAAGAAATCCATCTGAAAGATGATAATTGATATTATGGTTATGGTGTGTGGACTCACCTATTCTGCAATATGTAGAACAATTATTAAAACGTTATAGTTATCGTCTTTGATGTGAACACTGTTTTAGGCTTCAAGCACTGGAATGAAACCCCATTTTTATGATCCAATCAATTCCCAATGATCATTTCTAATAGAAAAATCGAATTCTGCCTACATTATAGAAATAAAATGCGTTATAATGTTGTTTCATATTGACTCTAAGTGGAATAATATTTAAAATCATTTTTTGTTGCTGTAACATGGAAACCTATTTCTTACAATTTCATTGTAACTTTTTTCAGAATTCAGAATTGTGAGATGTAAACGCAGAACTGGGAAATAAATGAAGGGTTGTGAGATATAAACTTGTAATTCTGAGAGGAAAAGTCTGAATTATGAGACATAAACCCTCAAAGATGCAATGGCGAGAAAAAAATTCAGAATTATGAGATAAAACTTAACCAATAACCTTATTGAATTTTATTCAGTGGCAGAAAAAAAATTAAGAATTGCTGAAACAAAATCCAAATTAGATGAAAAAAGTTGCAATTACATTTACATGCGATACTCTACAATGACATTTTGGCACTTCTCTACCCTGATATTCTTATATCAGTACCACTACTTATAACTCTTAACATTGTCTATCTTTATTGTATCGAATGCTCTGTCTGTGTTTATTGTGTTGTCTATGGTCACTGAAGTCACTCAATATCTCAGTGCCCTCCATATACGTCTATATCTGTTTGTGTATAGTCCTGATATTGTCACTAGTGGATGCTTTTTATTCAAAGCGACATGCAAATTTAATTATTATAATTTTTTAATCCTGTGGTGTAAACAATCTTCTGAATCCAAATTAAATCAACTGAAACTAACGCTGTCCTTCATCTGCACTCCCTTTTCCAGTTTTATTTGGATGAAGAGCATCATGGGAACTGACTGATGTCACCAGACAGCAAGCATATGAAAAAAAATCTCCTGAAAAAATTCATCCTGAGAAAAGAAATGCATTCAGTGGTTTTGCAAATATGCGCTTCATTTCAATTCAGAAATGCTCTATATAATGCAGATTAATCTGATCTGATTAATGCCTGATTTGAAGCATTTTTGTTCACATTTTTTTTTACTTTTTTGTTTATGCAGCAGCTATTTTATACTCATCTATTACGTTAAACAAATGACGATATTACCAGGCAGGGAACAGTATGCTCAGTATATTCAAGCACACTTGATTGGATTTTTCCAGTTCAGGAGCGAAACACACTTCACAGACATTCGACTGCTATAAAACTAGGTCAGCCTTCCCACGGACGGGGGAAATACTCCCAAACATGGAGATCATTTATTAGATATTACCGTAAGTAATCGGAGATTGAAAGAACATCATACAGTCCGCATGAAAACATATGCTTCGCAGGACCTGGACATTAACAATGACAGCAGCATTACAAACAGGCAAGGTCTCAAGTTGCCATGGCAACAGCGTGATGATGTCATCAGAGGGCAGTGATGTATGTGCGCTGTGTTCTGTCAGGTGCTGCTCAGAAGTGCTGGAGAAATGAATCATTCAAGAAACGGAAAAGGGGAAGGGAAAAACAGGCTCCTCTGAAGCATTTCATTTCTGGTGCTTTTGTAATGCTCTGAAATATGGCCAGGGGTGGTCATGTGACGCTTTGTAGTTCAGAGACATAACTGGGTCATCCTCACAATAATAGACGCAGTGTTTTATTACTCATCACTTGCATCCAAACAAGCCCTTAACTCTTTGAGAAACGCTAACGGAGGAAAGGAGATCATGACTGGTTGAACGAGCACTCATGACTCCACGTCCATTCTCATTCTCTTGGATCTCAGTTCAGCCTTCGACACTATTGACCATGCCCTACTACTTAATCGCCTCGAACATGTATTTGGCTTGTCAGAGACTGTTCTTGACTGGTTCAAGTCCTATTTCACTGACCGTAGCCAATTTGTTTTTATGGGTGGTTATAGGTCCAAGGTTGGTTCTGTTCATACGGGTGTTCCACAAGGTTCAGTCTTGGGTCCTCTACTCTTTAGTATGTACATCTTTCCACTTGGTCAATTACTACAATCTCTAAACCTTAACTATCACTTTTATGCTGATGATACACAGATTTATATCCATACTAGACCGGGTCAGCAAGTGAACGTTGGGCATCTTTCTAACTGTATTGCTGAGATAAAGATTTGGATGTCCAATAATTTTCTGTCTCTAAACGGCTCAAAAACAGAAGTCATGCTCCTTGGATCTCCACATCAACTGCGAAAGGTTGGGTCTCCTACTCTGTCTGTTGATGGCGTTGCACTGGAGTTTAAGTCCAAATTAAAGAATTTGGGTGTCATATTTGACGCCACACTGTCATTTGAGCCTTTTGTCCAGAATACAGTTAAGACATCGTTTTATCACCTCAGAAATATAGCCCGGCTACGTCCTATGTTATCCTTTTCGGTAGCTGAGAAGTTGATTAACTCTTTTGTCTTTTCGCGCATTGACTACTGCAATGGTCTTCTAGCTGGGGTATCTAAATCATCACTGGATAAATTGCAATATCTTCAAAATTCAGCTGCTAGAGTACTATCTGGGGTCAAGACCAGGGACCATATAACTCCAGTCTTGGAGTCCCTGCACTGGCTACCTGTTAGGTACCGTATTGATTTTAAAATCCTTATGCTGGCCTATAAATCTCTGCACAATCTGGCACCTGAGTATTTGACTGACTTATTAATCCCCTACACACCACGTCGCAATCTGCGCTCCTCTCAGAGTGGTCTATTGGTTGTTCCGAAGACACGGCTTCATACGTGGGGTGACCGAGCATTCTCTGTCTATGCTCCTAAGCTCTGGAATTCTCTCCCGGCCGACATCAGGGAAGCACATTCATTAGTGACTTTTAAATCTCTTCTTAAAACATTTTATTTTAGGATTGCTTTTACATGAACTTGATTTTATGCGTTTATTTTCTTGTACTTACATTGTGTTTATTCATTTGGAGTTATGCTTGTATGTAAAGTGCTTTGAGAAAGCTACTTTTAAAGGCGCTATACAAAATAAATATATTATTATTATTATTATTATTATGACGTACCGTAGCGCTCAATCGACAATATTATGCTGATGTTTTAACATGCATCTTACACAACATTTAGCATTTTGTCGAGTGCACTTTGGTCACACTTTATTTTAGGGTCCAATTCTCACTATTAACTATCCATTAACTATGACTTTTGCCTCAATTAACTCCGTATTTTCTGCTTATTAATAGTTTATAAGAGAGTTGTTAAGTTTAGGGTATTGGGTAGGATTATGGATGTCATGCATTATATGAACTTTACAAGCACTAATAAACAGCTAATATGTTAATAATAGACATGCTAATAAGCAACTACTTATTAGTGTGAATTGGACCCTATACGAAAGTGTTAGCATTACTTTATTTCTTAGCATTGTTGTATTGTTTTCCATTACAAATATCTGAAAATTTGATCAGGGTGAATTGCGTTTAAAATCAGTAAAAAAAAACAAAATCGGTCAAAAGGGTAAGAAAATGTTTTGTTTTTCCTTTGATTCAAGTTTATTTTTCTAATCCCACTGAAGTATATTTTTTTCTGCATAAAATCAATTCAGAAGTGTGAGATATAAAACAGAACCGAGAATCTTAACTTATCTGAAAAATGAAGTGAGTAAATATTAAAAATAAATAATAATTATAATAATAAAAAAAATCCATCAATGTGCTCAGAAAAATAAAAAAAATAATATTTTTTTCTCATTTTTTTTTCATTTTTACCTCATTTTTATTCAAAAATTATGATTATTTAATTTGAATTATAATCTCCCCACATTTTTTCAGAAAACAACACTTGAAATATCTTCTGTCATCTACAGTAGGTGCTCAAGTAAATGTATCATATTTTATAAATGTTGAGAAATGTTAAAATGTTGAGATATTAACATGACAAAAATACTAGATTATTTTTATTTTTTTGCACTGTAATAATAAAGTATCAATAAATGAGAGGCGTTTGTATTTGACTTATCTAATGTGACATAATTCTGGGTGATAAAGGACAAGATTTTGTTTTTATATGGACAAGATGAGAGGTTGAAAAGGAATTGCTGGTGTCAGCTGAAAAAAATGTTTTAATTAATTATTATGAACATTTAATTCTTTCCAATAATGTGCTCCAATAAAGTAAACACAGCCAATTGATTTCATGATAACTTTAATTGGCCAAATATCATCCGATTCATTTGGTTTCTCATCACTGAATGGCTTGTTTAGCTTGGTAGTGCTCTCCACTGAAAACATCATTTCCAGCAGACCAGACCACTGTGAAACTTTGCTTACTTTATTGCCCTGCGTTCTCAGTACAGTTGTGTTCCTTCAGCACCGCTCGAGGATGATGTGGACGGTTGCCAGGCAACAGTGTATCCTTGCCATCCTCTCATCCACTCGATGTGAATGACACCGAGATGCTGTAGTTGCTGTGAGGTACATTGCCACAGCCTCTTACTATGAGCGCAAGGTGCGGTTGCCAGGCACTTAGTCATCGTGAGAGCTTCCTGTTTGTCTCTGCTGTGACTGAACAGCTCGAAAATGACTTAGGCGTAAACATGCATCAAAGAGTAGACACTGACCTGTTCATAAAACTCATTGACGATGCCTTCCGTCCACTGCAAATGAAGCTCCTTGCTTTTCAACGGACCGTTTATATCGGCTAACTTAATACACATCTGACAGACTAGCAGACGATCGTTCTCATTAGTCCAATCGATGCTCGAGCATCCATCATCTCCCACCTGCAAACACAAAATACATAAACGAATAAAATGCACGGCATTAGTTGCTCTATATATGTATATCTAATATCAGAGGTGCTCACTTTGGCATTGAATTCAGCCAGGAAGTCGAAGTGTTTCTTGAGGTCGGTGGCCAGGATGGCCTCGATGACCAGGAAGCGAAAGCGTTTGAAGTCCATGTTGTCTAGACTGGCCAAAAAATTGTACTCAGGCCGCGACATGAAGAGATTCCAGGCAGACGCTGCGTGATGGTTCTCCAGCACCGAACGGTCATTATAAAGCACGGCCTTCAGAGACACACACAAGACTTTTATGGGGATTCAGATGTTTCAAGAGCTGTTTTTCAGCATCATTACTCCAGTAGTGTCATTCTAATTGCTGCTCAAGAAACATGATTGTTATGATAAATAAAAAAAAACATTTATGGTCCTTAATATTTATGCAGAAACCATTATATAGTTCCATTCAAATTTTTTTATAGAAATGAATGCTTTTATTCATCAAAATGCATTAATCAAATGTGACAGTAAAGCATTTATAATATTACAGAAGATTCCATTTCAAATAAATGCTGTTCTTTTGAACTGTTTATTCATCAACAAATTATGATTTTTTTTTCCTGAAAAATATGAAGGAGCAAAAACATTTTTTTAACATTGATAATAATAAGAAATATTATTAAAAACTGAGCACCAAATCAGTATATTAGAATGATTTCTGAAGGATCATGTGACACTGAAGACTGGAGTAAAATTCAGATTTGATCACAGAAATAAATACAATTTTAACATCACATAGAAAACTGAATTGTAATAATATTTCACAATTTTACTGTTTTTACTGTATTTTTTTTATAAAATAAATACTACATGTACTATATATATATATATATATATATATATATATATATGTATACATATATATGTATATATGTATATATATATATATATACACACACACACACATATACCAAGTTCTGTCATGAAACTCTAGATGGCGCAGGCTGATTAAATTGTTAGCATTAAATGACTTGTCAGAAGCTCATTGGTTCATTTTGCATACGCAACCAGTGAGCTTGCTGCTTTACAATAAAACAGTTGATTAGCATTCACTTGAGCATTGCAGCACGCTTTCAGAGCTCCTCTGAAATCCTCCACCTTCCCCAGCTCCACCTGTATAGATCTGCTACGGGTTATTTTATATGCTATTTGTGCAGCAGCAGTATGTCCTACAAACTTTACAGTACCATATCGGTTTATGTATTACAATACGAGGAAATAAGCGCTCCCTTGTAAACACTTGAAGAAAAAGCATGCCTTGCAATGAAAGCTGAACATCTGTTTCCTGATGTGGTGTGATGATGGTGTGGTGTGTCACCTGAGGAGCGCTGGTGGCCACCAGGAACGCGTTGGTCCTGCCGGGATGGTCGTAATCATGCATAGCGGCTGCTACGTAGAGCGCCATCAGCTCCAGAGCGGGGATGAGGCCGGACAGACAGCCGTAGCCCTCGTCCTCTACAGGATACGTCCTGGACATCAGGTACTTTGAGTGACTGTGAGCGAGTCCACCGTCAGAGTCTAAAGCCGAGAGAGTGATTTGTTTGAAAGTCAGCTAGGCTTGTTTTTATGTCCTATTGTATGTCCTTATTAATAACCCGTGGTGTAAACTGTAATGAAGTGTGATTGTTACCCGAGTCACTCAGTGATGCCAGTGAAGGTAAACCAGGCACAGGCTGGGTAGTGAGGTACCACACCGCATGGAGGACGTCTGTTGCATGAATCCTGTTGTGATCTGTGAAGGAAGAGCAGGTTTAACACGCTAAACTACCACTAGAGGGAGTGTACGCACCACAAAGAAGCAAAACTGATGATTTAGGGCAAGTTATTCCTCTAGAGGTGAAGCTGTCTGCACACAGCATCTGTTGTACATCATCAGTCATTTCATTGTTAACATATTTCTGTACACATGTCTCCTGCGGCGCAAAGACTCACATGGGATGTCCCTGTATCCGTTCTCCAGAGCGTGGAAATAGTTCATGAACTCCCTCACTGGAATCTTGAACGCCTCGAAGAGTCCCGTATCCACAAACAACCGGTAAGACACCTAAACCAAAAAGAGAAAGAGAGTTTAAAATCCCTAAACCACGTCTGGAATTAAACAAAAGGAATGCAATGGGTTCTCAAAAGGACATTGCATTTGACTATATACAAACAGTTTGAATTCTTCATGTTTGTTCATGTGTTCATTGTGGTTGTGTCAGTCTCCACTAGATGTCAGTGTGTCACCTGGCTGAGGATGCAGCCGCATCTGCCGTTGGTTTTCTCCACCAGACTGAAGATGGGGAAGTTCCAGTTGTTGATCTGACTCATGAGGGGCTCCAGGCCCTCCATCACCAGCGGCTCCGGGGCCAAGATGGGCTTATCCTGCAGAGGAAATGATTTCAGATCATGGACTGTGCCATCTTACAACAAAAAAACCCACTAGACATAACTGGAATTACTAAAAAATATCAAGCGGCACATATGAAACTACTACAGAGAGTAGTTTAAACAGCATAGAACACAAAAAAACCACAGCGAAAACAAATCAAACGCTCAGTGATTGGTTTTGATGACAATTTGATGGTAGTTTAGATCTACAGGAACAAACAAACCCTGAGAACTGCACGTAACGCTTATTTATTTACTAAGCCATTGCCGAATTTTTGTGCATTATGCAGACTGCGTGCATACACTTTACACAGTGTATTTTTACTGTTTGCTGGTCCTCTAACACTGACCAGAAAAAAAAGAGATGAAAGATACAATACAGTAAAAAGTAAATATGCACTATACACCAAACATTCATTTTTTATATTTAACTAAATTTATTTTTTAATTATAATGGTCACATTTCAGCCGTTTAATTATCCTGACCTCAACATTTAGACATATAAAGGTCAAAAACAAACAAACAAACAAACATAATAATACAAAACATTATATGGTATCTAATAGTAATAAAACATCAGCAAATAAAATATTCACACATTTGCTAAATTTAAATAAACATTAATATTTAGCAAAAATATTTAAAATATTTAAAAAATATTTACTAAAAACCTTAATTATATAATTAAAAAATATGAAAATATATATAATTAAAAAAAGAGAAAATGTGATTTATGCATTGATATTTATTGTTTAATAAAATACATCCTCATCCTGGCTCTTTAGACATGAAAACAAAATTTACGCATACAAATATTTAAAGAAAATAAATAATTAAAACAATCGTTTCACAAAGATTAGTTCTGATGTAGTTTTACTGGATCAAAAAAAAAGTAGTGCATGTAAAATATTTACTATGCAACTGATGTATTTTTGTGCATTATACATTTTATGCAACTCTTTATATTGTGTAATTTTACAGCTTGAAGGCAAAAAACAAACAAGCAAAAAAACATCTACCTGCCTAAACTAAATTGCAGTGCTAAAAAATCAATTTCTCCTGCAGAAGCGGTGTTTACCTCTGCTGGGATGAGGGCGGCCAGTGCGAGCGCCGGAGACGGGAACGTCCCGCAGGCTTTCGTGTGACCCTCTCTGTCTTCCTCGTTCTGTGCAAAGTCGCTGCTGTCACTGTGGTTGGTCTCATAGGTGCTGTCATAGTCTGACGACATTATCAGCGGCTCGTCTGCAAGAATATTAAAAACACCTGATTACGCCTCACGTCGTATTTCACGTTTGAGCAGACTGACAGCTCTGAAAGACTCGTAAAGACACCAATTACATATGAACTCAGAGATTCAATCCAGGAGCGAGCTGTGATATCACAGATCGCAACAGCTAAAAGGATAATAAGTGAAATGCATCTAAATGCTAATTCAGAAACGCACATGACGGTGGCGATACCTGACTGTTGGGTTCGATCTCCTGCGTCTATGGATCCGTCCACGTGTCTCAGCTTACCGTACGGTCTTCCACAGCTACAACACATGACAATCCATTCACATCAAATCAATCAAACATACAGTAATCATAGATTAATCCAATTCTAAAATCATTTTCTTCAATGCATAAAATCAAATCACATTCTCTCTTTCTTTCTTTATGTCTTATTTATTCCACGTTTAATTAAAGGTGTTTGCATTTATTTGCGTTTGTGTCGTAGTGTTTTTTTTTTTTGCAGTTTAAAAACAACTTCAACATCAATAATAAAAACAACAGATTACTTTCTCAGTACATCATCCTGGTTTTACTGTGCATGATTGATCAGTTAATTTTATAAAAAATAAAATAAAAAAAGAATAAATAAATAAATGAACATCGCAAATTCCATGAATTTCACTTATATATTTATATGTTTTATTAAAGTTTTTTGCTGTTATTTTCTTTTGTGATGTATTTTAACAACAACAACTAATAATAATAATAATAATTTACTCTTTCAGTACATTCCTGGTCTTAAAGTGCATGATTTATCAGTTAATTTATCATTTAGACTTTATTAACTTTTGGGTTGCAACTACAACTATTAATAATAATAACAATAACAATAAAAACAGCTGGTTGCTTTCATCAAGTTTCATCATTTTCACAATCAATTACGTTTTAATCGCTGGGAACTGAATCAATTCCTGATCTCCCCCTTTCACTCGGAAATAAGTCACATTATGAAAGAAAAATGCTTTGCGAATGCCATTTCATGCTGACTTCGGGAACATTCCTTTAAGAACAAGAAAAAGACACGATCTATCATCGCAGGCACTGGAAGCTGTTCATTACGCTTCATGTTTTTATGCTTCATGAGTTAGGAAACGGCTGAAGCGTGCATACTGTATATATTTCATGATTGCATATTTTTATATTTGGCATTGAAATTGAGAGGCGTCCTCTCCGGGTGACTAACCCCTGATGATGTGTGCTGTACACGTGTGTGTGTGTGTGTGTGTGTGCAGCACCAGCCGTTGTCACTGTTGTTTAGTTGAGCTCTCTGAATTAACGGGCCAGACAGAACCTAATCAAGCTGTTCCTCTGTGCCCAGCATTCATTACAGGCCAAGGGGAAGGTGACCTTGTCCCATCGCCAGGACATTAGTGATCACTGTGACTAAACCCGATAGAGAGAGAGAGAGAGAGAGAGAGAGAGAGGGGAGGCAGATCTGACCGTGTACGTCCATCTGTTAATATTTAGACACAATGTTGGGTATTTTTCACAGTTAATGATCAGTGGTTGTTCAGTAACCACATAATGGCCTGAAGCTGCAGTCGGCTCTTGTACAACATCCAGGGCCACAGGATATGCTCAGATCTTTGAGTGATGAATTGGGCTCGAAATGAATATTAACTAGCTGTCTGTTCTCAAAATTACTCATTAGTAGTCCTCCAAGGAATCCAAACAAGTACAATTCCTAAAAATAATAAAAAAAATCTACACATTTCCCAGTAAACTTAAAATGACTTGCATCGATTTTTCAAGAGTTGTTATTAAAAACAGATATTTACAATTAAATATAAGAAAGTTATTAATATGCAAATATACCTGCATTTGTTTATTGAATATTTTGGGTCATGTAATAAAAAATAATGCTTTAAAAACTGCAAGAAAATTGTTAAAAACAAACACAGAAATGTAAAAATAAATATCTCATGTAAGAGAATTAATGTATGCAAGTATGAAATTACATATTTAAGTCTGTGGACTCTACATCTGCATGTTTATTTAATATTTTGTAAATTATAATAATTCATTTAAGAAAAAATGCAATGAGTATTAAATATCTTGGGTAATGTGATAAAAATAATACTTAAAAAAACTGCAGATTTAAAAAAAAAAAACAAACACAGATATTAAAATAAATATCTCATGTATGAGAATTAACGTTTGCAAATATGAAATTACATATTTAGTCTGTGGACACTACATCTGCATGCTTATTTAATATTTTGTAAATTATAATAATTAATTTAAGAAAAAATGCAATGAATGTTTTTAACCAACATAAAAATTTAAATGAATATTTCAATAATGAGAATTAAAGTATTTATATATATTAAAAAAATGAAATCATAGTTTTGAGGATGATCTAGATAAATATTTGTTTATTAAATATTTTGGGTAAAGTAAAAAAAAAAACACTTAAAAAACTGCAGCAACATTTTTAAAAACACAGATATTAAAATAAATATCTCATGTATGAGAATTAACGTTTGCAAATATGAAATTCATATTTAAGTCTGTGGACAATAAAATGAAATAATGGTTTAGCTGAATATTTGTTTATTAAATATTTTGCAAAATATAATAAAATATAATGTAATACCTTACAGCAAGAATGAATATGAAATAATAATGAGATGACGCGACAACTCCATGTTAATTTATTACATATTTTTGGATAATTTTACAATGCTTTTGGAACCCAAAGCTCTGCTTTAAAGATTAAATGAATTTCCCTCAAAAAAAATCAGTGCACAAACGTGTGAGGCTCAACAGAACGGTGGGGTTTTACCTGCTACAAAGTGACGGCGGCACCCATTGTGCAGTGCTGGAGCTGGGGACGCTCTGACTGTGGGTTAAGGCTTTGTGGGGGCTCTGTGGCGGAGGAAGCTCTGGGTCCGGCAGCTCCACTGAGGGGCTTTTGTTGGTGGGGCTGGTGAGCGGAGAGCCCTGGACTGGAGGAGAGGTGCAGGGTGAAGCCAGAGGTGAGATGTTGGAAGAAGGGCAACCTGTCAGAGAGCAGAGGAATCACACTGGCACTTCCAGAGCCCATTTACCTCCTTTCACTCAACACACACACACACACACAATGCTCTACCTCTTCGGCTCTTGCTATAGATGTGGTTGGCGGCGGAGGAGGCAGCGTATGAAGCAGACATGGACCTGCTCTTGGAAAGCCCGAGCATAACCGAATTGCTCCATGAATCACTGTTCACCAAACTGAAGGAGAGGAGAAAACGCATGATTGATGGTTCATGGTTTTAATGTTGGTTATGTTGTTTAGAGTCCCGTGTAGTGGTATTTTAGTGTGCATACATACACACACACACAGCATAACCTTCTTCCTCTTAAAACTTGTGAATGAGAAAGTTCACAATGCACTTTTTCTGGATCTAAAACGGTCCAAGTGGCTTATTTCTGGAGAGGGGTTTAAACTTGAATTTTCCTGCAAACATAAAAGAAATGGGAGCGAACAGGCCTCCTGCTGTGGGAACACTCTTCAGATATCCATTAAGAAGCTGCGCAAGGAGACCCGCCACTTTAAAACCAGCCTCGACATGGTCATGCAGGCAACCGTGTGACCCTCCATTATTCACCGGGGCTTTTATTTCAAAAGGGCCTGAATCTAAACAGGACCCGGGCTCTCGGGTCTCCAGGAAGCCGCTTTAAACTCCCTGTCTGCACAGAGCAGATGGCTATCTGGATATCAGTATTAATGGGCTGAACTTTAGCTGGTCTGTATAACTCAAGCTGAAATAAGAGGTAGAAAGGTGGAGAAATGCCCAAAGAAGGACATTATACAATTCGAATGAAACATTCAGACGGAGTGAGTAAGGCAGCGTGGAGGAGCTCTGGAAAGTTCAAGCGCTTGACAGCGATCCGCAACAGCTGTGCGAAACACTAACGTACGAGACAATGATGACAAACGAAACTAAATGAGGGCAAACGGATAAAAGGGCTTTCAGATAAATCCTGAGGAACTCTCCGTGGACTCATATTTTCAGAGAGTATGTATTATTGCTTCAAAACACTTCAGGAGTCACATACAGTACAGCGGCCCGGGAAGTATTTGGACAAATAAAATAAAATATCACATCAGGTTAGACTGCACAAGCGTACTTCTCAAACAAAACAATTCATGAATAAGGTGTGTGTCAGGTTTGAAATAATAAACCAACTCTTAAAATGAAGTAACTGGACACTTTTGTGTTTGTGAAGCGTTTCTCTGCTACGACTAAATTAAATGAATGCATTTAGCAGACGCTTTTATTTAAAGCGACTTGCATTGCATTCAGACTAACAATTTTTCCTAACATGTGATCCCCCGGGATTCGAACCCCCAACATTGCGCTTGATAATGCAATGCTCTACCACTTGAGCTACAGGAACACTATAGGACTAATATAGATCTTAGTATAGAATATAGAAGACACTGAACGAAAACGAAGCAAGATGATAAATATTGTGATTCTGCAGCATTTGCTGTGTTCCTGTAGCTCAAGTGGTAGAGCATTGCGATATCAAGCGCAAGGTTGAGGGTTTGATTCCCTGGGAACACGTGATAGGTAAAAATGTATAGCCTGAATGCACTGTAAGTCGCTTTGGAAAAAAAGTGTCTGCTAAATGCATTAATTTATTTGAGATACAGAAATATTTTGCAATGACATTCAGTCATTTCTAAGTGATCTGGGCTGGTCACCAAAAGCATGATGAAGCACTTAAAGCTCGATGCTATCACCATATCAAACCTCTGCAGTGAATCAGCTGCTTATGGAGAAATCTGATGAAGAAACTCATCTACATCTTGGCTTCAAGTTGTGTAAGTTAGGATTGCATCTGGATAAGAACAGGGTGTTTGTTACCTGCTGGAAGGGCCATCATGGGGTGCTTTAATGCTGGCACTGCGGTCCCATCTGACCGGCCCGGGTTCGAGGGTGGGCAGACCGGTGGCTGAGGTGGTGGTGGTCCACGGGGAAGAAATCCGTCTCAAAAGCCCCGGATGCAAACTCCGCTTCAAACGCTGTTATTTAAAGAGAACATACATCAAGTTCAGACTAAAACAATGTTGACAGCGCAGCAAAACACTCAAAATTCTCCGCTAAGGTCAGTTTTGAAGCTTGTCAAAAGTCACATCACCAATTATAATCAATTAACACTGACCCAGACAGAATCAAGCCACATGTGTTTGACAACCCTGAGCCAAATTAACACTTTTTGGCAGTGCGGTCGTTAAACAAAGTGCTTGTTTGGATTAAAGTTGGATTGCATTTTACGTAAATGATGTAAATCTTAGCGAGTGTGTATTTCAAAAGCGAGAACATCTGAGGGCGGCAGATGACAGCGGTCCGTCGGGGAATACTGAGACCTTCCCCCTACTGGAAAAAGGGGAACAGAACAGATGGAAGACCCTGGAGAAATGCATCATCGCATTTCTTATTTACATCACAAGCTGTGAACCAATCAAAAGGCTTGGCTGATGTGGGGTATAAAATGGAATAGATGAATGCACTTAAAGGGACAGAACACTCAAAAAACACCATTCTGGAAATATTTACTCATCCTCAGATAAAAGAAATGCATTGATGTTTGAAACTTACACAAAAATGAATAAAACTATATACTGTAGGCATATCTAAATGAAATATTAAAATTAAAATATAAATAAATATTAAAAAAAAAGTATATATATATAATTCAGAAATAAAACTAATTCAAAATATTAATAAAAAATACATATGCATATTTAAAAAATGAAGTAAAAAAACCACACAGCAGTATAACTAAAAATATAAAACAATTTAAAAATAAAAATTGAAATAATAAAAATTGAGATATACATTAATATAACTAAAATATAAAAATAAAACCCAATTAAAATATTCATAAAACTATAACATAGCACTGGAGTTAAAGAAGAGTTTCATTTCATTATCTTATATTTTATTTCAATGCAATGTAAAAAAAAAAAAACTAAAAAAAAAAACTAAAACGTACATAAATAAATAATAAAAACTATTAAAAAATAACAAACATAAAAAAGATAAAACACATCGACATAACTAATTAAATATAAATTATTATACAATTAAAATCTATATTAATATATTTAAACTATAAAAATAGAATCAGTAATAATAATAATAGCATCCCAATTACACTAAAATAACTGTAAATGATGACTATTTTCAATTTTGAGTGGATCATCCCTTTAAATTCAATGTAATGCAATGCAAGTTACAGTACAGCAAAAATTTAAGTAACTGTCTTATAGCAGGCCAACTAGCGTCATAGTTTGGAGAGAGTGTTTTGCATCTGGTTTAATGACACATTTAATATATTTCAAAGAAACTCCAGAACGCTAACACATCACTTGAACTGCATTGGTTAATGCTTTTATCTGCATTTGCGTATCAAAGTTAAGTATGTTTGCACTGGTGCACAGAAAGTTTGAGAACAGTCAGAGCAGGGAAGAAACTCTCCTGAGAGCAGCATGAATATTTCAGATGCAGTGCAGGGCTCCGGCCCACGTCGAGAAGCAGAGGGCACATCCACACGCCCCAAACCTAATCTCCCAAACGCCCCGAGTGCATGCCCTAGGCAATCTGGGAGACCAGCACTGTCCTATTACAGACAGATGGGGTGAGCGCCGGGGTCAGAAGTCACAAATCGCATGCGTATTTTTAGCTCAGGAAAATTCTCATGCAAACAATCTGTAGCCACAAACATGAAAACATCTGCGCAATACGAGCGCCTGATATTAATTCAGCCGGAGCGACTGTCAGCTGGAGTTGGGAGGAACATGCTTGAGTGGATGTATCAGGCCTCGTGTCTGGGAAGGTGCTCGGGACGTGCGTCTCCTCTCCTGCCGTGGAGTCTCTCTCTAATGCAGACAGGCTGTCAGTGTTGCAGGCGTCTGTGAGCCGAGTCTCGTCCGATCAGGGTTCTGCAGTGTCCGACTGAACCTTGACTCTTCTCCAGCCGGTGTGACAGCTTAGAGATTTGTTTCCTATCACAGTCTAAACTAATCTATACAAGGGAATCTCACCAGACCCGTCAAGAACATGTCTGGATATTCAATTGAATTAAAAATCGATATTTAAGGTGCATTATGCTGCAATTTCAAGATTAAGGATATCAAACCCCCAAATTCTTTACTACAGTATACTGCAAAATCATCACGATTTAAAAACGGTATGGTCTCAATTGGTATGCAGATAACATAATAGGATATATTATTTAAATGATAAAGCAATTATACATTAAGTACTATTTATATATTTTTATTAGTTTCATTTATTAATTATTTTATTAGTATATTTTTATATTTTTTGTTCAGTTTTTTTTTTTTTATAGTTATTATTATTTTTAAAAATGCAATCACTTTTGCATTTATGTGCTTAATTGTCAACCAACATGTGACATTAACACGTCTAATTGTTTTGTTTTATTTACTGGAATGCAAAACAAAAATAAATAAATAAACAAACAAACAAACAAACAAACAAACAAACAAACAAATAAATAAATAAATATATATATATTTAAAAAAACAATTCTACATCATGGCAGTATTTTTTGTGTTGCCTTTATACTGGTTTAGAGAGATTATTAACCTATTATTATTATTATTATTATTACAAAAATTATTTTTATTCAATAAAAAATACTATTACTGCATTAATGTGCTTGGTTGTCATTCAATATTCTAAATAAATACAATTATTAAATATATAAAAAATAAAATATAAAATAAAATAAATAATACTAAAAGAGTCATAATTTTTTCTTTATGCAAAATATATAATATTGTGATACGACCCTTGACAGGTTTCTCATGATTTGCCAAATATCTTCATCAACGCTTTTTACATTTACATGCATGTCCCAAACCTATATGGTTTAAAATGTATTATCTAATAATAGTTCATGCTACCAACACACACAAAAAGCAAAGCAATACACACATCACCCACAGAGCCTCACAACCCTTCATTAAAATGGCATGAGCACATTTTCCAGCAACCACTTAAGCATTTTTGCACAAACTAGCCTCCTGCAGGGAACTCAAATCACACCCTCAGCACAGGCTCACAGCATCAGTCTTCTCAATCATAATCATTTTGTCATTTTGCAGCAAAACACCAGTGATTACAGGTATAAAACAACCCTCAAAAGATGTGAAACTGCAATCTTCTTCAATATTAAAAAAAGAAACATTTTATGACTTTACTTCTCCATGCTTTACTTTTATGTATTGTAGGTAAAATATTTTATATCGGTGCACATAATGCTATAATATGCTATAATACATAACTATATTTATTAGTTTATTTAACAAATTGTAAAAAGTATGCTTTGTCCCAATTAGTTTATACACACACACACACACACACCCTGAGAGTGCAGTGAACCGGTCAGTTCAACAACTTTCCTTTCCTATTAGTTCTTGAATAGATTAGCATTTTAAACATCTGCTCCAAAGGTATGCTCTCGCTCAAAATCCTGAAGTAGGAAAATACTAGAGGAATCGGCCTTTAAATCTTAATAGTACTTTCTAAGGCAGAGAGCTCATGCATGTATAATGCGTTAAAGGTTTCTGACCTACGGTAACTGTGATGCATGTTTACCGGCTCTAGAAATGGACGTCCGATCAGCAGCACTGCAGAAATGTAACACCTTCGGAAAAGTGTTTTTCTTTGTCGAGTTAAAATATACAGGAAAAGTGATTTGGGATTTATGTGGAGAAGTCCTGTTTCCTGCCAAGGCCGAAGCTAAATGTTTCACTGCCAAACTGGACACCCAGACAGACCACAACTATTTGACCTTCTAGGAGATCGTGTCACCATCAGTTGCATTTCATGCCGTTTTTAATTCTGCACGATATTGACACAGCTGCAGCTCTGACAGATAAAACGCTGCTTAAAGAACCAGACTCACTCCTGTTTTTCTTCACACTGCCAAAATATCACATTATGTACGCTTTGGAAAAATCAGAAGGCTGGAGCTCTGAATTCTGTTATCAGAGCGTAGTGCGGGTGTGACCTACATATGGACCAGGTGTAATGAATGAGCTTTAATAAACATCTCTTATGTTGTTCGCTGAGCACTGCAGCACGGGAAAGGCGCTGGAGAGACGGATAGTGACTTTTGCCTCACCTACTCTTTAAGTGCCGGCATGCATTTTTAACTGCAGTGCTGGTGAAACATTAAAAGGCTTCTGTGAGAATGTGCGTCATTGTCTGCTACATTAGAGACCTGCCATGTTGGCGTGAATGAGGAAGGAGCGTGTGTGTGTGTGTGATGAAAAACACAGAGTATTGGCTCTGGAAGTAAACCATTAAACACAATGAAGTCTTTTTTCTTTTGTCTCAAAATCTTCACTGGTTCCACCAAGATTATGCAAGCCATTCATGAATGGCTGCAGCAATGCTAAAAAATAATGTAAAAACACCAAAGCCGGTGAAAAAACATCCATTTTCACAAAGAAAAGCCTAATTGACCTGTCGCTGAGCTCTGTTCTTCACAGGACGTCCCATAGGTATAAACAGCATGATTTTCAGTGACTAGATATTATTCTTAATTGGGGTAGAATTAACTGTGGCACATCAAAGCATTTTATATGAAGTTTATATTAAAAGAAATATATAGATTACTGTACAGTACAGTATTTTACCGACGGAAAAACGGTTGGCGCGCCCGGGCACATGGTCTAAACGGGTTGTCCCTATTCTCTTAATGACCAATGGGTGTTTTTTAGGCGTAACATGCAATAAATCAATCAGAGTCTCAGCTTCCATTCCCTTTAAGAGCAAGTTGCGCTCGTGCCATGATGGATTTGCTATTTACACGGCGGAATTTGGCAAGTGCAAAGACAGAACGCATCTCTGAGATGAAACGGAGCTGCTCGTGTGCGATCAAATAGATTCTAATTCTGATACATGCGATGACTATCCATTATGACGCGTAGGCATTTTTATATTTAATTAGCCTTCAAAAATGCATTGCAATCCTTTAATTTTTTATATTTGGCATGTTTGTGTGCTGCTGTGCGTCTCTGTGTTTAATATGCATCGTGGATGTGCATTGTGTGTCCCGCCTATACTAACACGCTCTTTAAGTAACAAAGAAAAAACATTGCGCCAGACTTTAGACCAGGTTTGAGTTGGTCTAAGGCGCAGTCTATTTTCAGCTCCTTAAAATATCAAGGCGCCTGAACACACCTTTTTTTTTAGACTAGCATGCCCATGGGCACAAATGGGCGCAAATGCATTTGCTAATTAAACGACGTGGCGCTGTATGGGAAAATGTGAACGGCGCCGGACTGAAACTAGCAAACACACTTGCACTGCGCCTTGCGTCGCATTGCGCCGGGTGTATGATTGGGCCCACAGACTTCCATGCAACTCTATTATTAAAGTGCAAAAGCTTGTCTAATAATACATTGCAAAAATTAATTTTCAAAGGTGTAAATAAAACAAAGATTACTGGAGTATGTTTCACAAGAAAATACTATTTCAGTCTTTCTGCTTCAGAATTTCATAATTTATTTAAAGTGTTACTTGATACTTATTTGTAATTAATTATACAATTTCTTATTTATGAGTGAAAACCATTCCTATAATATTTTTTCAGTGCAAAAATGAATACACGATTTCATTAACTTTATCCATAGAGAAAAAAAAATTCAAATTATGTAATCAAAATCAGCCTCCAGTATGATTACTTTTTGCAATAAACTCAAAATGTATTGTAAATTCAGTTCAATAGACTCGTGTTGTACAATTATTTATGATTCAGTTACATAATTTGCAATAATTCATGGGATCTGTAGTTAATTTTTTCATTTAAAATAAAAAACTACACTGTTAGGAGCACTATGCCTCAAATCTAACATTCATCTCAGAGTTTCTAGAATAGGTTCATGGCTAAAATATTTTATTGAGTCAGCATTAAATGAAAGTTCACCCTATCTATTGAAAAAAATGCAAGTTTATAGATCTTATTGTTAACACTTCTTTTGCATAAATGTTTAATTTTACTGAAAATTAAAAGACTGGCAAGAGCAGATTCCAAATCTTCAATACTTATCTTGCTACATCTGTCCACTGCTTTTGACTTGTTTAACCACCAGATCCTCCTGTCAACTCTATAGGCAAAGGGCATATCAGGAACCGCATTACAGTGGTTTGAGTCTTACCTCTCAGATAGATCCTTCAAGGTATCTTGAAGAGGTGAGGTGTCCAAGTCACAACATCTAACTACTGGGGTGCCTCAGGGCTCGGTTCTTGGACCACTTCTCTTCTCTGTCTACATGGCATCACTAGGTTCTGTCATTCAGGAACATGGCTTTTCATATCATTGCTATGCTGATGACACTCAACCATACCTCTCAATTCAATCCTGATGATACAACGACAGCAGATCCATCTCAGCTTGTCTAATAGACATTTCTTGCTGGATGAAGGACCATCACCTTCAACTCAACCTTGCCAAGACAGAATTGTTTGTGGTTCCATTAAACCCATCGTTTCATTAAAATTTCACCATCCAGTTAGGCACATAAACCCTAACTCCTTCAAAAACAACCAGAAACCTTGGAGTTATGATTGATGATCAGCTGACCAGTTCGGCAGATTTGATGTTTTCAACATCAAGAAGATCATGTCATTTCTTTCGGAACGTGCTGCACAACTCCTTGTTCAAGCTCTTGTTCTGTCCAGGCTGGACTACTGCAATGCTCTCTTGGCAGGTCTTCCAGACACTTCTATCAAACCTTTACAATTAATCCAGAATGCAGCAGCAAGATAAATTTTTAATGAGCCAAAAAAAGAATGTGCGTCACACCTCTGTTTATAAATTTGCATTGGCCACCAATAGCTGCTTGCATAAACTCCAAGGCATTAATATTTGCCTACAAAACCACCACTGGCTCTGCACCCCTTAACCTAAATTCAATACTTCAGAGTTATGTGCCCTCTAGAGACCTGTGTTCTGCACATGGAACATTGCTTTATTGTGCCATCCCAAAGAGGCACAAAATCACTTTCACAGACTTTTAAATTAAATGTTCCCCCTTTGTGGAATGATCTGCCCAAATCAATCCGAGCAGCTGAGTCCTTAGCAGTCTTCAAGAATTGGCTAAAAACAGATTTCTTGCATCTTTATTTGCCACTCTAAAAATCCAATCAACAACCAATGCATAGAACCAATTCCCTCCACTATTTGCTGTTTTCAAAAATTCTGGAAATGGAATGGAAATGGCAAATGCTGCAAAGGTCAGTTATATTTTAAGGCATGGCTTAGCAAAGTTCTGCTCCTGAGAGGGTGTGGCATTAAACATTGAGATGGTCAGGCTCTGTACTTTCTCTGGTGCTTCTATCACACTTCAACATCCAATCAACAACCACTGCATAGAACCAAGTCCTGCCCACCTGTTCTTTTTCAATAATCCAATTAATAATTTAATGTCAATAAACACAGATGTACATCACAATATGGAAGAAAGAAACTGTGACTACTTTAAAAATCTTAAAAAAATTTTTTTTTTTTAAAACTGGGTGGAGCCACAATAGATGCAAAGGACAGATTGGTAAATCATGTTGTAAAGGAGGGGCTTTGCAAAGGGCCAATAACCAATTAAATTCCAGCACCTTAAAGAGTTGGCCTTACCTACGGGATGACCAGCCTCTCTCCTTTCTCTGGCACCTCCTCTCACATCTCAACATCCAATCAACAACTAACTGTAACCAAGTCCCGCCCAACGATTCCTATGTTGTTAATTCAAATATATGTCACAATATGGAAAAAAATAATCTTTCGCTACTAAAAGAACAGAAATGTAAAAAGTGGCTGATGTCACGACAGCTGCGAATCTTAGATTGGTCAATAATTTTTTAAGCCGGGGCTTAGGAACATCCAATCAATGACTGAAGAATAGAATCAAGTCGAGCCTATTTTATTTTCTTTCAAGATAATTTGGTAAAATCGAACGTCACACAATACATATTTCGCACTATTAAAAAAAAGAAATTAACGAAATGTATGGAAATGGAAAAAAGTGGGTGGGACCACAACAGCTGCAAAGATCAGTTGTATTTTTAAGGCGGGGCTTAGCATAGGGCCTGGGTGGGTGTGGCTTTACCTTTGAGATGGCCAGCCTCTCTCCTTTCTCCGGCATTTCCTCTGAGTCGGAGCAGGCGTGTCCATCGCTGAAGGCCAGCAGGGGGCTCAAGCGCGGCCGGTGGTGCAGCGGCTGGAAGGTGAACTGGGTGCTGAGCAGGTTACTGACGGCCCGCAGGGTGCTGCAGGTGTTCGGCGGGAGGGAGGGGTCAGCCAGCAGATCTGAGATCAGTCCGTGGGCCTCGCCCATCACCGCGATGTCCACCGTCACACTGGTGCCCGAAGACTGAACGAGAGAGATAAGAAGTTGGCGTAAGGGAGAGATAGAGTTAAAAGCACAGGTAGCGCGAGAGAAACAGACAAAGGGGGAGAGAGAAAAAGCAGCGTTAGTTCATCTGCACCTCAGTGGTGACGCGATGCAGGGCTGACGTAATGGCACACTGACGCAGAGAGTGACGCCGTACTGCTACACACAGGGGAACGAGAGACACACAGAGAACGAGAGAGGGAGAGATTTCGAGGGCAAGAGAGAAGGAGGTCACGAGAAGTACAGAAAGAGGACAGAGTTATAACACGTCTCACACTCTATCTTTCCTCAAAAACGGCCACGGGATACAGTGTTCACACACACGCACGAGGGAGAAAGAGAGAGAGACATCAAAAGCAGATGAAGGACTGACACATACAGAGAATAACTAATGGAGGAAGGAAAAACTGACTTGCATTAGGCCTGATGGCTGCTCGTATCGGGCCGCGTGGACGTCATTGTTCGAGAAAGAGAGAGAGTGAGAGAGAGAGAGAGATCTTAAAAACTCAGAAGATCTTCAAGACAGGCGGCATCTGCCGGGGCGTATGTTCAGATGCCAACAGACATCATTTCAAAGATCCCCAAAAAGCTCTCATCAACAAAGTGTGTCATTTCTGGACCCTTAAATTCATCAAACTGATTTATTTAAGAGTTAGAGGTTCATTTGTCTTTGCCAAAGTAGCTAGACACATTCGCACACACATACGCACACACACACACACACAAAAAAACCAGAACCTCTGGATTTAAGCCAATCAGCCAGGACTACTGGGCGAATGTCAGGTAAATTAATATTCATGAGCAAAGTCGCTACGGTTTGTTCCTATGCCTCTTGTTTGATATGCTATGAACATATACAAAAACAAATGCTTGAAACTAAGCTGAAAAAATGGCTTATTCAGAAATGATCATCACACAAATACATTAACATATGACCATCCACATTTACACTTTAATGCCGACTGAGTACTAAGCTATATATATATATATATATATATATATAATAAAATGTATTTTATTCAAGGTATTGCAAGCAAACGCCACTCAACAAGAATGAACACAAGTATTGGCTTATCATTTTTGTTAATGGTTTATTTTTCTCACTTGGTCTGAATGGGGATCTGCTCTGTACTCATCGGCATCTTCTGTGAAATCTCATAAAGCTTGTACAAGACATGCATGAACCAAACTCACAGGAAACGGAGACGCAAGATATTGACAGTACAATCATTTGCTTGTTTACATTTTTCCCTTCATCAAAATCTCCTTGATTTATTCTGCCGGCTCATGTGCCGTTGACAGTCCTGCGCACGTGAGGCTGACAGATGAGTGGTGGCTATGGGAACGAGTTTGCGTCAGCCTCATTCTCTGTTTGTGTATAAAACACACACACACACACACATGTATTAAGTGCTTGGCCTGATCTTACTGTAAGGGATTTTCTCGGCCATAGACCCTTGGTGAATCATGCAAAATCCCTCACTTTTATTATTTTATTGGTGTTTGGCATATTACCTTTACAGTTACCATATCTAAAGGCCTGAGACATCTAGTTATTATATTCTATAAAACACAAAGCAGCATAAGAAAAACACTGCAGTGGAACACAAATATGCTCAAACACATAATGCGATTAAAGCAGTACTGAGATTAATTTGAAGCTTGTGTTAACAGAATTTTGTGATTATGTTTATGCAGCAACCATAATCATGCTAAAATATGTTGCGTACTGCAGTTTTCTGTATACATTTTAATGTCCACGCACATGTTTGTGCCATAGACAGATGATGCATTATGCAAATGCATGGGGTTTGAAAACTGTGCACGTACAGAAAACAATATTTCTAGTGAGCTCAGGAACTATTTTGCAATTTATTTCACATTTGAAGTAGGTTTTGAATTTGAGGCAGGTCAGTGAAAACAGCAGAAGAAAACATGGCTATTGAATTTTATATAATAAATAATTCTGAGAAATTATTGGCAATAATCAGTCGATTAGTGTGCAATTTGTTTGCATTTAAAGGAACAGTTCAAACAAAAATTAAAATGAGCTGAAAATGCACTTATCCTCAGTCTATCCTAGATTTAGATGAGTTTGTTTCTACATCAGATTTGGAGAAATTTAGCTTCACTTGCTCACCAGTGGATCCTCTGCAGTGAATGGGTGCCGTCAGAATGAGAGTCCAAATCCATCATTAAGATGTTCGTAATTTCACACAGTTGCTTCCAGCTAAAATTCAAGTCCATAATCCATAATAACACTTAATTCAGTGAAAAAGTCTGTCTCCTGTTGTGTCTCACATCAAAATCCACCCACATATTTGTTTAGAGCTGTTTTGGCTTGTAAACACCGCTAGATCTGTGCAGATTTCTCTCCTGATTCAGACAACTTTTTCACTGGAGGAAGTGTTATTATGGATTATTGACTCATGTTTTAGCAGGAAGCAATGGTTAGAAGTTAAAGCGCCTGGATGGATTTGTTTCTTACAAACATGCAACTTTTGGCTTCACAAGATGTTAACTGATGGACTGGAGTGCTGTGGATTATTGTGATGTTTTTATCAGCTGTTTAGACTCTCATTCTGACGGCACCCATTCAATGCAGATGATCCACTGGTGGGACAGTGATGCAATCCTACATTTTTCCATATCTGATAAAGAAACAAACTCATCTACATCTTGGGTGGCCTGAAAGTGAATACATTTTCAGCAAATTTACCACTTTGCATGAACTATTTCTTTAAAATGAAAGTTTGGAGTGTGGCATTCGGGTCTCCTCATCACTCATGTAAGTTCATATCACAGCGGCGCTGTGATTAAATAAGCCTGCAGTGAGGTGCGATAATTAGCCACTGCACTCAGGGCACAGTAAGAGCACAGCTGGAATGAAAAACTCAAACACGAGGAGAGTGGAAGAGTTACAAAAAAAAAGCTTTCCAGGACTCCTCTGACATCCGTCATTTTGCCTTGAGTTACTACAGAGAGAACACAAGGAGGATGTATGCACAGCTTCACGCTTCATATCTCAGATTTAGCCGCTTTGATTGAGAGCTTCTGAGAAATGTTTGAGATGTAAAAACTACGTAAACACAGAAACTGTCCGCCATTGCGCATATTTGGATAATGAATATCTGCTGGGTTTAGTTTTAACTCTCTGAAACGGGCTGGCTCATCATTTCATTAGCTTGAACAGTCGGCACAGGTCAGGAGTTATAAGCATGGTGAAGTATTAATGAGAGCAGCATGTGACCTGTGACCTCTCACAACCTCACGACCCACGGCAGGGGGCCTGCAAGTGACCCTTGTGGCAAAACAGAAATCATTTCTCAGATTCATTTGTTGTTTGTGTAGGTGAACCTTGCAATAATAACACAGTTATAATAATACATTAATAAATTACAATTAAATATTGTATAGATAGTAAATAAAAAAAATAAAAAAAAAATCTATATCTATCTATCTATCTATCTATCTATCTATCTATCTATCTATCTATCTATCTATCTATCTATCTATCTATCTATCCGTATATACAAATTTAATAAATACAAATTATATTGAATTTATATCACACCCATACATTATATATTATTATAACATTCTATATACACACAGATAATAAAAATGCATTTATTAAAAATATTTAATTATTTTGTGCAATAGTTTGTTTGTGTGTATATATAATGCATATGGTATATATATATATATATTAGGGGTGTAACGATACGCGTATTCGTATTGAACCGTTCGGTACGACGCTTTCGGTTCGGTACGCGGTACGCATTATGTATACCGAACGGTTCGTTGGAGTAATTAATTATATTTGAAAAAAAAAAAAAAAAGAGAGAGAGATAGAAATATAATGATATGCGTTCAACAAGGTAGCCCAATAACCCAAACAACGTAACAGGCAACGCCCCTGACACTCCCGAAGAAGAAAAAAACACCATCTTATATGTTTATGTTAGGCTACTCAGCAGGCGCTCGCTCACTCAGTACACGCTGAAGGCTCGTTGCAAAATAGCCAATGCGTTTAACAGACTAGAAATGAGAAGATCCTCCAATAACCAACAGGTCTGGTGTTTGGGTGCACTTTGGATTCCCTTTAAGCTATAATGGTGATGGCAAGAGAGTGGTGGATAAAAAAACAACGGTATGTCGCATCTGCAACATGACAGGGTACACCAGCGGGAATAAAAAAAAAAAAAAAAAAAACACCAGCGGGAATATCTGGGATATATGCGTCAGTACTATCTGGGAAAAGACGAAAAAAAGGAGAAACATGCACGCAGCAAACTATCCCTGCAGCATTTAGAAACTATAGCTTACAGGGAATCCAACCCAAACACCAGACCTGTTGGTTATTTTAGGATCTTATATTTCTGGTCTGTTAAATGCATTAGACATTTTGCAACGAGCCTTCAGCCCGTGCTGAGTGAGCGAGCGCCTTAGGGGCCGTTCACATATCGTGCCTAAAAACGCATGGAAAACGCTAAGCGCGTCTTTCTCCTCCTTTCCAAAGCGCTTGGGCAGAAGCGCTCATGAGGCGTCTGTCTTTGCTAAGCAACAATGACGTGCTCTCTCCATGAGACGCGGAAATTTCAGCGAATGATAAATGGATTTGCAGCTCTAAAAATCGCTTGCAGTAGCTCTGCTACTAAATTTATTTCAAAATTGCAATCCATATACAACTATGATCAGCTGATCCTTCATCTTGGCTGAACTCTCAACGTTGTTACGGGAAAGGATGAAGCTGATTGGTTAGTTCTTGTCACATGACCCGCGGTGCGCTTGCGGCATTCTGAAAAGTTGAGATGTTTTTACATTTTGCTGTATCTAAAACGTATCGAACCAAACCGAACCGAACCGTGACATCAGTGTATCGTATCGAACCGAACCGTGAATTTTGTGAACCGTTACACCCCTAATATATATATATATATATATATATATATATGCATTTAATAAAAAATACATAAGTATTTTATTATAATAATGTAAATACACACACATACAGTATTTAAAGTATTACTGTGACATATGCTTAATTATACTAATTTGTCAAGATAATGTGAATATATCTACTATAAAATTTTAATTAATACTATATATCTATCCATCTATATTAGAGTTTTATAGTCATATTTGTTATAATACATATGCTTAAATTGTCTTGAAAATGTAATGTGAAAAAACAAACAAACAAACAAAAAAATCCATTAATTGTGGGGTGAAATGTGACCCGTGCAAATTCTTAACAGATTTTGAGAAATGTCTGGAGACAGAAATCTGTCTCTCCAGCTGTGGAGAGAATGAGAAACACTTCCTCTGCTCTCTGTGTTACTCAGGTCTTCCACTAGGGTCAGACGTGAACTGCCGGGAAGTGAAAAAGGGAGATTAAATTTAGAAGTCATGGAGAGCGAGGTTAAGTGGACTGAGGCAACATTGCTCCTTGTGTGGGAGTCTTTCAGCTCCTTCGTTTCATTACATTTTTTCTCTCTTGCTCTCTCTCTCCTCCTGTCTCTGTCCGTTATCAAAACAGTGTCCACAGCATTCAACATCAAGAGCCGTGAGTCACCGGCGAGCTTGTCAAACAAGAGGATGTTCTGTGCAAACAATAGGCCGTAAAACCAAACTTGGGCTCTCTTAAACTTTAGCATGTGTGTGTTTGTGTGTTTTATCGACAGCTAAAACAAGAGAGGTGTTTATGGGAAAGTTGCTCAAGCACTTTGGCTTGGAGAGTGGCTGACAGATACCAGAGAGCCCGGCCTTAAAAAACACACATTATCTCGCTCTTCAGCGCAACCTTTACGACATCCTGTGATAGCCAAATCTGCCCATTACCTGCCTGAAATGGACTCTCTCCACAGCTAATGTCCTCGGATTAGTGTGATTGTGTGTGCCCACGAGAATGTGAGTGTGTGTGTGTGCATAGGTGATATCAACAACACATCCAGGGAACAAAACGGGGGTTGCTGGTAGAAACGGTATTGATCCGTCCAGGTTGATTAGGGCCATTGTGAACAGTGGTACAGGACAGCCGGGAGGGAAAGTCCTCTAATAGCGTCTCATTGATCGCAGGGCTTATGCTGAGTCATGTTATTTTCCATGCATATGCATTCAAAACACTCTGCCCAATGGGATGCAAATGTGCATGAAAGCAAAAGCGAGGGCTTTGATTCATTGCATTTGTAGGCACGTTTCTACACTCGGCTCATCAGAGAAACACGCACACACAACGGCATCACACGGAGTTGCTGCGCAGATGCCGAGGTGCAGTGAGGCGTGAAAGAGGAAGAACCCTTTACGCCACACCAGCTGAGATTTTTCCTTAAATTTAATTTATTCCTGTGATCAAAGATGAATTTCCAGCATCATTATGCTGTGGAGATACTGTGTCTTACCCGGGAATCTAAGTGTACTACCTGTTGGCTTGACCCTTTACCAACTCACTTAAATGTTAAATCCTGTCTACCAACTTTATCTTCATTAATTACCACAATTATTCGCTCTTCTCATTTCTGGCTCTGTACCATCCTCTCTTAAATCTACTATTATTTATCCTATCCCTAAGAAACCAGGGGCTGATCCATCTAACCTAGATAATTACCGTCTGATTTCTGGTTTGCCATTCATCACTAAAATCCTGGAAAAGTGTGTTGCAACACAGGTCCATGATCATCTCTCTGATAACAAAATTAATTTGAGCATTTTCAATCTGTCTTCCGACCCCACCACAGTACAGAGACTGCTCTTGTTAAAATCACTAATGATCTGTTGTTGGCAACTGACTAAACTATGGTTTATTTACCATACTTGTCCTTCTAGAAGAAAATGTGCATTTTGATACTATCTCACATAAAATACTCCTTGACAGATTAGTTTTTATAGGGATCGTTGGTAACCCCTGGTCGCCCTCAGTTTGTCCAACTTAAGACACTTATGATCGAGATCATCTAGAGTTAAATCTGGTGTTCCTCAGGGCTCTGTTTTGGGCCAGCTTCTATTCATTAACTACTTAATCTTGCTTGGTCAAATGTTTAGTACATATGGTATTCACTTTCACTGCTATGCTGATGACACCCAGCTCTACCTGTCTTCTAAACCCCCTGACACTTTTCCTCCACCTTATTTGTCCAGTAGTTTAGCTGAAATCAAAGACTTAATAGTAATAAAACTGAGGACTTTCTTGTAGGCACAAGATCGACTCTTACCAAATCTGACTATTTTTCTTTGGATATTAATAAATATGCCATTTGTTCTTGTCCACAGGTTAAGAGTCTAGGTTTTATTCTAGATAGCACACTTTCGTTTGAAGCCCATTTTGGTAATATTACGTGTACTGCATACTTTCATCTGCGTCATACTATTCATCTTCACCCTTTCCTCACAATGAACAACACTGCAACTCTCATCCATGCACTGGTTACTTCACCTATTGATTATTGCAAGGCTCTGCTTACTGGTCTTCCTTCTAAACTTTTCCATAAACTTCAATTGGTTCAGAACTCTGCGGCTTGTGTTCTTACTAGAAATTGTTCTTCTCTGCACATTTCACCAGCCCTCCAGCGACTACACTGGCTTCCAGTGAAGTATCGCATTGATTGAAAAATTCTGCTTCTCACATTCAAGGCACTTCACAATCTCACTCCTCCATACCTTACTGATTTTCTTCATGTTTATACCCCTCCATGCACCGAGATCTTCACACTCACTCTCCCTGGTGTCACCACTTAAAAGCTAAACTACCATGGGAGCAAGAACTTTTAGCCACATGGCCCCTATGGCGCTCTCTCCCTATCATAATGCTTTCAAATCCTGTCTTAAGACCTATCTTTTTACCAAGGCTTTTTTATGACCTGAATTGTATTATACTGTTTCTATGATGCATGTGTGTTTTTAAGTTGTTGTGATGCTAATGAGATTAGTTTATTGATATTGAACCTTAAAAACTCTGAGCATCGCTAAGTTCAAGAGGCAGAGAATTCCAAAAGACAGGAGCAAAGAAAGAGAAATCCTTATCACAAATAGATCTTAGATGTGATTGAGGAACAACCAAGAAGTTTGACTGAGAGTAACGCAGTCTACGACTAGGAGTGTATGATGTAACAACTCTGTAAGCAAATGTGTTGCCAGTACATGTAACGCTTTAAAAGTTAGCATCATGATTTTGAAATCCACTCTAAACCTGACCGGGAGCCAGTTCAAAGATTCTAACACTGGAATAATATGACTGCCAATCCAAGTCCCAGTTAAAATCCTAGCGGCTGAATTTTGTACATATTGCAACTTATTAAGTGTAGATTTAGAAGCTACAGCTAAAAGAGCATTACAATAGTCTAACTGCGAGACAACAAAGGAATTTATTAGCATTTACGCAACTGTAAAATTTAACATAGGACGCAATCTTGCGATATTTCTGAAAAATAGGTTTTAACAGTGCTGTGGACAAAAGAATCAAAAGACAGGTTTGCATCAAAAATAGCTCCAAGGTTTTTCACTGAACTCTGGATTTCCAAAAGCAGAGACATCAAGAGTCAGGAACAGACAACAAGCTTTAGAAATTTAATAATGGGAACAAATGAGCACAACTTCAGTTTTACCACCGTTCAAGCACAATAAATTATTATCCAACCATATTTTAATCTCAGTAATGCAGTCCGACAAATAAGCAAAGTCAAGACGCTCATGAGGTTTTGAATGTATATAAGTCTGCGTCATCGCCATTCAAATGGTAATGAAGGCCGTGATCTCAAAAGGTGGCCTAAAGGTGACAAATAAATATAAAAAAGTAAAGGACCTAAACTCGACCCCTGAGGGACACCAGTTGAGACAGAACTAATCTCAGACCTATTACCACCCATATAGAAATAAACACATACACAACATAGGACACATGCACAAAAACACAAAACAGGCCTTGTGCACTTTGGAATGTGTAGTGGCTAGTTGTCCACTTTGGTGCCTGGACAAAAAAAAAATAAAAAATAATAATAATAAATAAAAGCCTTGACGCTTACATTGTTGACTGTCCCAACTTGAAGTAACATTTATTACAATTAAAAATACAAATACAAAATGAAAAAAACAAGATCTCAGTAAAGTAAAGGATTGCAAAGTCAAAGTGGATTAGAGCAGGAGTCAGACAGAGAGATCAAAGACAGTCACTTTCTGTTTCAACCACACCCTCAAGTGAAGTTCACAGGTCTTTTATCTCAGAGTCCTTGCATCTTCAACTTGGCCACTAGATGGGGTCAACTTAGATAACACATAGAAATAACAAAAAAATGCAAAAAATTATTATAAGTATTATATTCCTACAGAATGTATTCATGTTTTTGCATGAGAATGTGTTTTTCAGCATGCGAAACAACTCAAAACAAGCGTGACAAACTTTTGTAACACTTCAGTGCTGCTCTGATTGTGTATCACTGTCGTTTTGCGCCCCATGACAGCGCCCAATGTGTCACAAAGGCATCATAAAAATTACAGCAGGACTAAATTGTGAATGAAGCGAGCTGCCTGAGGTCCTCACAACACAAGAATGTTAATGGCTGTTTGCAGATTATGCAGAGCTTTAAAGGCTTCTTTACTTCACTTCATAATTACTGAAGTGGGGATAGGGGTCTGTAATTAGTTTGTCATATCGCTTTGAGACTTAAGCAAGAGCCAGCTGTTTTTAAACCTCTATCAAAACTACAAACCCTGTCAATAATGTGCACTGTTAAAAAATGAAGGTGTTTTTTATAGGCCGATTACTTCAGATTTTGTGGCGTCCCACAAATTCAGTGACGTCTGACTGCGGTGATGCTGGCATCTGCAGACATCTTTATTCCTGACTCAAACGTTACTGAAGCTAATGATCTGAATCCAATGAGCTTCCAACTTCAAATCTAAATATTATCCTTGCTCTTGTTCCATTATTTCTCCATTCAAAAGTTAAAAACATAATTTTTGTAACCGTAACACACACAGGCTGTTTCGTGAGGTGAGTTGCCTGGTGATCGAGACATGGATGAATCCGTAAATGGACTAGTGATTTACAGCACCTCTGAGCTTCTCTGATGTACCACAAATCTCCTTCTCCACAAAAACTCACGGCGTGATTCACAGGAAATACTGTAGGACAGAGAAATCCTTCCACTTAATGCTTCGGTAAACCAAGAGCTACTGTGGATGCCTTTGCTTAATGGATTTTATTTGAGTGACATCTGAGCAGGATTATTATCATTAACTAATTATTATTATTATTATTATTATTTTTAATACTGAAAAAAAAAACATTTAATTATTTCAGCTGAAGTACAGCTCAAGTTAAAATACTAAAATAACTTAAAACTAAAACTTAAAAACTAAAGAAATAAAAAAAAAAAGACCAAAACACAAAAAAATACTAAAACTTTAAAATAAAAATAAAAATATAAAAATTAGATAAAATACAATATAAAAAAATGTAAATTTACTTCAACTACTTGCCAAGGTTGTGTTTTTCATAACTAAAACTTACCAAAAAAAAAAAAAAAAAACCTATATAGACATTTTTTTAAATGCACAAAAATAACAAAAACACAACAAAAATACAAAAACTAAAAACAGATAATATAAAAATAAAATCTAATTTAAAATACTGATTAAAACTATAATACTACATCAATGATACTAAAATAACACTGCATCTGATGCACAAATTTCCACTTTTATGTTCAACTACTAACACAGTTAAAATTACTGTTAAATTATTAATCAAATAAAATAAATATTACATTTGTAAACAAACATTTGTAGGCACAATGTATACTTGCAACACATTTCAAGCATCAAGATACAGAAAAAACGTATCAGTAAAGTGCATCCAGACTTTTCACATATAGGAAACAGATGAATATTAGCAACGATAAAAAGAATAGGGTGTATCTCCCACCTGGTGGCCATGATATGGGCAGAGCGGCCCGGCGGTGGCACGCCTCTTCCTCATGATGCCAGTGTTGGGCAAACTCACTGATCAGTCTGTCTGGCTGCTGTACTGGCTTTAGCGGACAGTGAGTGTGTGTGTGTGTGTGTGTGTGTGAAGTCCACTGCTCACACATGAGTCTCAGCTGCACTGCTGCTGTCAGATACTGCAAGTGCTCCACACACCACAGGAAGCATTTAGATTGAAAATAGCCTGTTGCTAAGTGACAGCCGGGCAAAGAGCATTACATCAGGGCCCACACAATAAACAGTTGTTTGGGCAAAATTGGTCAACAAAAATACCTTTCCACTCCTTCACACTTTTTTATGAAATAAAGGCACTTGATAGTTTCTCTGAAGGGACTTTCAAGCTGACAGTGCATTTGCAGCACCTTGAGATGTTTGGTCATTTAGTTTTAATGAGAGTTAGGGATGTCCAGGAACATGACTGACAGTGACTATGTGACGATGAACAGGTCCAGCTCTGGATGTGATGAAGCTGAGAAAAAGTTTGTTTATGCAAATGAGCAGCGACGCAATACGTCACTAAGACGTCACTAAAAAGCCACGAAACCTGTCTGAAACCTGTATCAATCATATTTTTCTCAATAATAAACAATAATAACACATATATATTTATTTATATTTATATAATAATATTTATATAATAGTATTTATACATTATGGTACCGTTTTAATATAACTTTTAATAGAATTTTGTGGGTGAAATATATCACAATATATTATACAATATATAACTTTTTTTATTTTTAATATGTTTAATGTAATACATGTCCATGCAAATATATAATTTCACAATTCTTTTCACATTCAGTATGATTCATTTTATATTTTGCTATTAATTTTATGAATGTGTTACCATAATGCACAAAAACAGTACAATTCAAAAACTAACAAAATATATATGGTACCATTTTTCACCCTCAGATTTATGCTGATTTTAATTAGCAGTCATCATTTATTGTACATTAATAGGAAACTAATAAAAAAAATAGCTAAACTTGCTAATTCACTAATTTTGATTTAACTAAAATTAAAATGTTTACATGCAATACAGTAATTTGACTTTTGTGGTTTAAATGTGATATATCATATTCATTTTTTTTTCTATATGGGAAAAATATAATGTGAACTTTTGTTTACGTATAAGAGCAGTGACGTAACGTGGCGGCTGCTAATGAGAGTGAAGGCAACTGAACACAAACACCAACAATACAGCCACATGGGAGAAGCAGTGCACCCTGGGAAGGGTCTCCTGAGTCCCGCACACTCACTCTCTCTTCACGTCAGAGGTGTGTTTGCACTACTGCACACCTTTATCAGGCACTGGATCCTGGAGATGGCTGCTTTCCACGATCAATGAGAGGAAAGCAGGCAGAAATCAAGCACACGATTGGCTGCACTTTGAAAGCTTGTGGGTGAACGAGAACTTTGAAATGCTAATCTGTGTTTCATGCAGCAAATACGATCCAGAGACAAGAGACAACCAAGTCCCTTAATTGACTAATGATAAAACAACTGGGTGATTAGAAAAGAGAGCAAGCTCTGTTAGCTCTCAAACACACACACACACACACACACACACACACGCATGTGTGTCTGAATATGGCTGTGAAGCAGAAAGAGCACCATCGATCTTCAGTGGGAGGATATCCTTTTGATAAGAAGGCTTAGACACTGAACACACACACACACACACACACACACACGCCTCTCACTATTCATTTTCCCGAAATCCAGACACTTCTAGTTATGCAAGCTTGATCACTGTGTGCTACATGTGATGCTAGATGCTAGCGACCACATTAGCGTAAACCATCACCTTCTATAGTCAGTTTTCACTTCCCAGTTTCACAGAAATCAGTTTGAACAAAAGCGTATTAAGGTTGTTAGTTAAAGTTAGACAGGAGCCCCATAAAACATCTAATGATATAAATAAAATATGAATTACATTGAATATAATAATTGAATATATGTATTGATATATATAATAATATGTGTGTTTGTGTGTATATATATATAGAAACTTTCATATACGTGAGTATAATCTAAATTATTAATATTATTGTTTTCATAAAGTTAGTTTTCACTTTATGGTCAACTTGAATCTTGTTGAGCACGCTAGTTAAAATCATGCTTTCATAAGACTACTGTAAGAAAGAAAATAATATAATAATATTTATCTAAATATCTACATTGTTTTATTTAGACTGTGAAATAATTCCAATTTATATGTTGCTCACAAACATTTTTTGAGGGCAAAATCTTTATTCTATTTTTTTTTTTTTTTAGTTTTAATTATTTTAGTACACCAAAAAATAAATAAATAAATAAATTGAGAAATGCACCCTTGGTAACTAGCTGAAATCATTTACATAAATTTTTTTTTATCAGTTCACATTTATTTTTTTGCTACAGTTTATTTAAAAATATATATATTTTCATTGGTTTTAGTTTGAGTTAACTATAATAACCCAGACTCACTGTCGATGGAGAATGCATAAGTGAAGTAGTGTATTCGTTTAAAGCTCGGTATCGTCACCTTTTGTTACTGCTGCATGTACAACAGAACCAAACACTGCGTTTGCATACAGAAACACACTAAGAATGTGTATTCCACACACACAAGTGCTCTTTCCTCCTATGCACTGTTTGCACTATCAGTTCATGGCCTCGCACTGCTCCCAAGGCCCAGTGCATTATGGGAAGCGTGCTCTGGCAGCTCTACTGTGAGACACGCTGACTGACAGCTGATTTCTAAGGTCATGTTCATCCTCATGTAAGGCCTGACGTGAACGCGTGTCTTAACTGCTCTCCTGCAGTCTAGTTTTACCTCAGTGGCTTTTCTATCAAATACCTTCATGAAAACGCTACGGATGGAAGCGCCATCTTTCTTATGGCCTCGCGATGCCACGGCGCAGAGAGACTCAACGGAAAGAAAAGCACTCGAGAGTTTCCTCTCTGTCGCAGGCAAAGGCAGAAATAGGTGGAGGTTAAACTTCTGGGAATGAATGAAGGACCGAGGGAATGGAGAACAGAAACACGTCAGTACAGACGTCACGCTGCTCCCTGCTCTCACCCAGCCGTGAAGAGGACTAGATAAAAGTGCAAACACATTAGCATATGTGCACACACATACACACACTCACATGCTGGGGAGTATCAGAATAAAACACACACAAAATAAGCATTCCTCCTGTCATTCTGGGTCATGTCATGCCGTCATGATCGACAGAGTAATAAATCATCCATTAATTATAAAACTGATAATATTTTATGATAAGATCCCATCTACGATTAACTAACAATGACAATACATTAGTTAGTTGATTGTTAACTCAGGTCTATTGAATAATGCTAACAGAAATGACTCTTCTAACTTTTAATTATCCATTAGTAAATGTTAAAAAATAACATAACTTTTCATTGTTATTTCATCAGGTTAAATAACGTAGTTAATTAACTTTAACAAATGGAAACGTACAGCTACCATAAATCTATATTATGCTTTCTGAGTTTTCTTGTTTCCGATATACTTTTTAATCCGGGTACATTATTATTATTGCATTTTCTTACAAATATTATTTTAACTGATACTAATTTCATTTTTCTTGTTTCCAATATAATTTTTTATCTAGGTAGATTATTATTATTATTATTATTATTACAGAACCTAGTAATAATATTACATTAAAAAGTACACACAAGTCGTTAAATCCAAAGATGGGTTTAAAAAAAATAAATCAATACATTTCACAAGAGACCAAATACAGATTTATAGTACTTTACCATAGATGCACCTTTTATATATATATCAAATTAATAATTCCTTCTTTCATTCTGGATCGTATGTCATCAAATGTATCTAATATATTAAAATAAATAGGTTTTTCCTGATTCTATTTCGGTAGTTCTTTTTAAAAAATTGTACTACTTTATTTTTATTTTTTATTCAAGAACAGTAAAAAGTCCCTAAAGTCATAGAAAGGATTTACCTTGGAACAAACTTTCACAACATCCCAAACACAGATTCATAATACTTTACAACAGACAGACATTATATCATGGCAGTTCTTTACCAAGATCATCCTCCAGAAAGTGACATCATTTTGGTGGGAAAACATATTTGAATTTGAATTTGAGCATGAAAGAATGTTTCTGATGCACGTTCTTAAATTCCACAAGCATATCACTTTTTTTAAGTTCTAAAGTTCAAAGGCGATGATGTCACTAGACTTCAGATCAAGCATGGGGGTCACACACAGGTCACCGACTCACAGACTCATTTACATTGTAGTCATAATGATTAATAAGAGATATCTAGCAACAAAACAAACAACACACAGGCCCCACTTTCACCCCAAAATCAAAAAAATATATATTACAAATTATATTTTGCATAAAAAACACTTTTGCACGATTAATACTTGCTAGCGTCAGACATAATTTTTTGGACAATTAAGCAATAATCATCTGCAATGCTGTACTAGCAAATATGCTAGAGTGAAAATGATTTCACCAAAGTTTTATAGTGTGTATTTTTTTTCAATGATTCTTCATCAACAATTAATATTAATAATAATAATAAACTTGAATAAGCATAACTAAAAGCAATTTTGACAAATATAACCATGATGAATAAACTATTTATTTATTATAACATTACAGTAAGAGACTTAGAAAAAAGACAGTTATATGAGTAATTGTTTTGAAAATGTCACAAGGCAAATAAAACCTTAATAAATGCAAAACAGGCTTCATTTTCTTTAATTATTATTTTTATTAATATGTTTATTTGCATGGATTAATTATTATTAATATAATAATATAAACATATCTGGGTCATATTTCACAATTTATAAAAAATACAAATAAAATAATAGAAAAATTTAAAAAGATCCTAAGACAGGACGCACACACACACACACACACACACACACACACACACACATATATATATATATATATATATATATATATATATATATATATATATATATATATATATACACACACACACACACACATATGTTTTTCCTGTTTCCAATACTGCTTTTCACCTAGGTAGATCTTTTTAAAATGTTCTATTATTTTATTTGTATTTTTTTATATATGGTGAAATATGACCCAGATATGTTCTTTCGCTCTCAGACATCCATCAGCTCTTTCTCAATCATCCAGACACTGACCTGAGATCCCCGGGCTCCTCTTTTGTGTTCCCATTCTTGCTGTGGGAGCATCTGTGGACAGACAGACGGGATGTTAGAGTCACACACACACAGCGGTGCAGCGCATATTCCATTCAGCATTCAGCATTCAGCATCTAGTGAGGATACATGCACTACCTCGCTTACTAAAAATACAGCACAGAGCGATAGAGAGAGAGAGAGAGAGAGAGAGAGAGAGAGATCAGGACTCCAGGGATTCCTCTCTCTCTCTCTTTCACACACACACTTTCCATTTTGTTCAGTGACACACGCTCATAATTTAATTTCACAGTCAGGCTGCCTTTACTCGCCGCTCTTCACTTAACAGCTTCTCAAAGGTTGTAAACTTTACACACTCTAATTAACAGACAGTAGGAGGTTCCCGCAGGCGGCGCAAAACAGGCCTCGTTGGCACGAGATTTGCACCTAAAAACATGTCGGATGCGAGTAAATAGCACCCTGTCAGAGAAACACCAGAGGACGTGATGCCGGGGAGCGCGGGACGCCCTTTCAACCCCACTGAAATAGCCTTAGGACTCGAGCCTGGGAAACTGGACTATTATAAATAAAATGCAGAATATTTTCCTTTGGTTTGAAGGGAGAGGAAGCCAAACAAATGGCATTCTGGAATGGGTTTATTGTATACAGCGGGACAGGCTGTAAATCGGACACTCTCCCGGGACACGATGTGACCTGGCACTGCATGGAAACACCACGGACACAACAGGACTACAGGAGAATTCACAGCTGGAGAATATCTCATTTACTTTATATACATTCTCCCAAGTTGAGGGAAACTATCAAAAGACAAAAGCAATATTTGTAATTTGCATTATGAAAAGTGTGCTTGCCAAAACATAACCATGAAAAATATGGTACTGACATTTAGCATTTTTAACTTTACCTCTAACAAAATTTGCATTTTGGAGTAATTTTAGATCTATCAGTGGATATTTCTGGTCATATATAATAATATAAATTTACAATTGAACTCCGCACAGCTGATGGCAATAGATATGTGCATTGGAGACAAAGACCAAACAGGTCAAAAACAACAAAGCAAAAAACACAAAATATAAAAAAATATATTTTTGGACAATGTTTCGGTTGCATGACCTTCCTCAGGAATGTTTTTAAACATGACATCAGAAAGTACACCCCATTTAAAAACAGATTCATGACCAATCGCTGTAAAGGTCCATTGATTAATAACAACCCACAGTAGGTACATCATCAACTTCCCAAAAAATAAAAAATAAACACCCCTTTATTTACATATACATATAAACATATCCGGTACATACATACTAGTGCATACATCAGGCCCAGATAACATTTAGGTGATAATGTCTGTTCAAGTTTAAAGATCCAAAACAGTGTATATATATACACAATAAATCCAATGTAAAACGACAACAATAGTAACATAAACAATAATAGTTAATGTTATTATTATTTACATTTAATGTTATTATAATAAATAATTGTATAATGAATATTAATATGAATATTGTATAATAATATTAAACATGTATTAAAAACTGTATTGAGGTTATTGAACTTTACAGTAAATTTACACTAAAAATATTTCTATATATTTATTTATATCTATTTATGTATATTTGTAATCAAATATAACAAAATAAAAAAATAGTATTAAATAAAAATATATTTTAGAGTTCCATAATAATCATATGAATAATTTTGATTTAATAGATTAAATATAATAATGATATTATAATATATTATTATAAAAAAATATCTTAAACTACATTAAACAATTGAAGTACTAAAATATAATTTGTACCTTTATATCACAGACTACCATCAAAAAAAAAAAACAACTACAACAAAATCATGTCATTATTCAAAGTAGATTTTTCACAAGCTCAGGAATATATACTAATATTAAAGATTATACATAAAAAAACTTGAATTTAACAACATAAGATGTAACAGAAACCCCTGATTTAAATAAGTGATTAAAAGATGACTTGTTCCTCTCAAATGGAAAATATTTGACGTCTTAAAATAAGTTTTTCTGTGCACATCTGAAGTAAAAACATGAATATGGCATCATGATACCAGCACTGTACTTTTCTGAAAGTTTTCTTTCAGTCTGTCACACAGCAGCATGATATTTTGACAGGCTGGAAATGGTTCTGTCGTTAACTCGGTGTCAATCGGAGGAATCTCGGCCGGGTTACATAATGTTACGTAAACGCTCTCTGGCCGAGGGTCAAGCCGTGTCCTCGACTGCGGCTTCGGGAAACCAAAGACTGTCAGTCATGACATTGCCATCATGCATTCATTCATTAAAGCCTTTTCTAAAGAGGCCTACAACACAATGCAGTTTTTATTCATACATGAGGATGATCACAAACCATTTGTTCTTTTAGACTGGTTTGGCAATAAAACTACAAGGTTATACGTTACAGCAATGCATGAATAATTATGCATGCAAAAAACACATTCAAAATGTCATTAAGAAACAGGAACTTTATATTAAAAGCAAAAACAAATCAGTTTATTAATCTTTTCGTTAAACGAATCATTTGAACAAGCCCGATTATCTAAAATGAATCAGATTTCACAGAAGGTGTTAAGTGTAGCTTAAAGGAATAGTTCACCCAAACTTGACATTTGCAGAAAATGTACTCACCCCATAGGTCGTACAAGATGTAGATGAGTTTGTTTCGTCATTGAAAGATTTGATGTTTGAAGTTAAAAACATCTAAATGATCCGCGATTTCTTCCAAACACACAAATTTTGGCTTCATAAGACTTGTGGATTATTGTGATGTTTTTATCAGCTGTTTGGACTCTCATTCTGACGGCACCCATTCACTGCACAGCATCCAATAGTGTGAAATTGATGCAATGCTACATTTCTCCAAATCTGCTACGATGAAGAAAAACTCAAACATCAACATCTAGGGTGAATATTTTCAGCAGATTTTCATTTTTAGATGAACTATTCCTTTAAAAAGTCAAGTTATTTAACGGCAACAAACATATAGATCGACACCTGCTGTTGTCCTTCAATTGTGATCATTACTGAATCAGAAAATAATACATACATCACTAAAGCTGAATAGGCAAGACATTTTAGTTAAGATCAAGCTTCGGGACAGGTGTATCTGCAGTCACAACAAAACACCGTCAGCAGGCGATCCTTCCACTACACGAAACACATTTTCAGACGACTTCCCGAGAGAAACACTTCTTTGAAAACTCAACACGGCACAGGCAAAGCCTCCAGGTTTTTCCGGTCTGGGGTTTATTTCACTGAAACGGCAGTGTGGCATTTAGCTGCTATATTAATAACAGAGCCTGACGTCGATCCACCCTCATCTACCGCTGTTAAAATCATTAAACTATTCATAAAACACAGGAGAACGGGCAGAGGAGAGGTTTTCCAAGGCATTTCAAAGGCTTTCCTGCTGGCCGAGGCCAGCGCTGTCACTCACTCAAATCAGCCTTTATTTACAGATAACTGAACCATTACTTTACTCGCCCTCCGTTTTAAATATTTGCAAACACAAAACGGCACTGAAAATTGGATTTAACAGCATCTTCACAAATATTAATCTTCCCCCGCTACGAAAGCGACGCTCACTAGAGAGGATTTCTCAGGGGACCGACACTAACGGACCGTGTTAATGAGATTTCTCTTTTTTCAGACGTCATTGTAGCGAGGACAGAAAATAATCTGCCATTAATAACCGAGCTCTCCTTTTTCTAAGTGAAAGGGGTTGGATGGAGGAGAACTAGTCGTGACAGAGTGGCGCAGCTCTCAGAGGACTAAGTGACAGATGAAGCAATCCTCATAATAAGGTGCATGATGCAGCAGCGCTTTAATATTGCATGAACGAGCTCCAGCAGGCAGCAAAGAAAGACTCGCAAACTATTTCTCCATCTCTCCAGTAGTGTTCAGAATGACATCCTACCCCTCCACTGTTCTTCCTGCACGCTGTGCACAGTGTGTGAATTTTCTCTATGAATGGAGTGAGTACCTGGCATGTAGCATGCACTAGATCTAAACTATTTTTTTTATGGAATTTTTTTTTTTTAATTCTACACTGGATTTAAAAAACATCCATAAATACAGATAATATACAGCCCCAATTTTATGAAAAATAAAATAAAAATTATATAAATTATTTCTTCTTCTAATTAAATGTAATTAATAGAGCTCTAAAGGATCTTTTTATTGACACTTTATATTATTATTTAATATTTAAAACACCTAATATAATAATAATAATAATCATTAATATTACTGTTTTTTTATTTATTTTTAATAGGAATAAAAATGCAAAAATAGGGACCTATATCTAATTAAATAAATCACGAGACTCGTGCTTTTATTGGCATTTTTTTCCACACTGGATAAAAAAAAAAGTACATTATAAAATATTGTATTATAATATTTTGGGACTTAAAAGTATATTTTTATTGGAAGTTTTACAATTGTACATTTGATCAAAATAACCATAAATAAATATAAAAATAACCCAAAATAAACAAGCACAAAATAAAATTATTTCTAAAATTATAATTAAAAAATGCATAGGCCAGTGACACATTTTCAGATTCTTTGTTTATAAAACAGCAAGCGGTGTGTAGCATAGTTTGCAGTAAGCATTACACTAGTCTTCCATTAAGGATGTTTTTTTAAATCTGTCAGGATCACGTGACCTCCCTCAGCCGAAATCAGGACTTGAGATGCATCTCTCAGTCATTACGTCGCTAATGCGCTTTTAATAATGTAGGGACTGCGGGTGAGCTGGAAATCCCACAGGACTGATGCAGCCCAGAGCTAGATTAGCCTACCGCTCGCTTTTTTCACAATGATTCATTCATATCCCGCGCGTTCACGAGCTACTCCACACGCACAAACATGCTGTCCATCGCATCATTTAAATATGCCATTAATTTAATCCCTGCGTTCAATTGTTAAGAGCGTAAAAAGCTGCAAATACACTCTTTATTTGTGAATCTGCATGCTATGAAATGTCTATACGCACAGGCCGTAAAGTGAAAAGCCTAGTTTTTTTGTGATGAAAAATGAATAATAGCCTCCAACCATTCCAGGCTCTCCGCATGTCAGCTCTGGCTGGATTCAGCACAAATTATACTCACCTTTAATTAAAGCTGAACTATATCTGGCACTTTCTGTCTCTTGACGTGCTTGCTTCATTGATTTTGTTTGCTGATGCTGTTTTTGGTGTCCTGCAGGTGGCGCAGTGAATGACTTTGTATACATGTTGACCACTCTTACACAGATGCATCTTAATATAGTCCAAATCCTAATAATTAAACATCTGCATACAGACTATTTTGGAAAGATCTCAGTTTAGTTATTGTTAGGGTTAGAGTTTATACTACTTATATTCATATCAGAGACTGTCATAATCGGACATATTTTAGGGAATAAAGCAGGATATTCAACAAGAAAATATGCAAGGAATGTGAATTGAGAAAGTAAGTTGGGTAATTTTTAAACATTTGTTATCAGAAATAAGGAAAGCAATATATACATGTAGATTGCTCTCACAAAGATGCATTTTAATATATTCTAGATCATAATAATTAAATATTTGCATTGACAATATTTTATTAAAAAGAAATGCATTTTAGTAAGGAAAACAATATGCATCTGAATAAATTCCAAATCACAATAATTAAACGTTTGCATTGACAATAATTTGGAAAGATCTCAGTTTAATGTTACTGATAATATGCATATCAAAAAGAAAGACACCGTTTTACTGCCATAATATCGCATATTTTAGAGAATAAACCAAATATGTAAGAAATGTGTCGTAAAACAGTCAATAAGGGGTTTAGGATATAATGTTGGATAATTAACATATTGTAAAGAAAACAACAAGAAAAAAAATATGTAAGGAACATGCATTAAAAATATGAATTGGACCATTTTTTTAGACAGACAGACATACCTGTATTTATCATTTAATTTGCTTAATATAATGAAAATTGCATTTTAAAATATAAATATAGACTGTATACTATATAATCTACAAGAAACATGCATTAAGAAAGTAAGTCAGTCGTTTTTTTTTATTTTTATGTTGACTTTCATAACCATAACTGCAATTGAGGCGTTGCATTCAGACTTAACATTTATGCATTTGGCAGATGCTTTTAACCAGTGACTTACAATGCAGTTCAGTTGATAAATAATGAAGAATTTCATAGAAATATTTCAAATCACAGCTTGAAATTGAGCAACACAATGATCAATGACACTGGCATTAGTCACAACAATCATTTTCTGCTCTGTTAAAAAACAGCCTAAATATTTACTTCAAGATGACAGCAACTAACGAAAGTCAGTAAGAGTGATATGGATGCGGTCATACGGTGCGATAATGACTTTTAAGTGTCTGTTCGAGGTCACTGGGCCTGACTGGTGGTGGACATCCCTAAGCGCCTGTGAAACGTATCTCTGTCAGCTACGGTCCGCTCCGTCTGCTGCTCCGCACACCAGAGATTCAGATCACACATATATCCGGCCTAAAGACAAAAACAAGAGAGCTGGACAGGAAATGCTTGACCTCCCCTGAGACCTCGACCTCTGACCTGACTCAAAACCAGTCCCAGAGGTTCGGCCGTGTGGGTGTTGGGTAAAAGACCCTGGAGAAGGAGTTTTAGGTTTCCAGGGAAGAAAGACAAAAGCGCTGGCCAGACAAACCTTTAAACTGGCAGAAGGTTTGAAGTCTGAGCTAAATCAAGAGAAAGAAGGATAGATAGAACAATCGAGCGACAGACAGAATGATAGAGTGATAGACGGAATGATAGATTGATAGATGGATGGAAGGAACGATAGAACAACAGATAGACAGAATGGATGGATGGATGGATGGATGGACTAATGGAACGAACAATAGAACAACAGATAGACAGAATGGATGGATGGATGGACTAATGGAACGAACAACAGATAGACAGAATGGTGGATGGATGGAACGAACAATAGAACAACAGATAGACAGAATGGATGGATGGATGGAACGAACAATAGAACAACAGATAGACAGAATGGATGGATGGATGGATGGACTAATGGAACGAACAATAGAACAACAGATAGACAGAATGGATGGATGGATGGAACGAACAATAGAACAACAGATAGACAGAATGGATGGATGGATGGATGGATGGATGGATGGATTGATGGAACGAACAATAGAACAACAGATAGACAGAATGGTGGATGGATGGATGGACTAATGGAACGAACAATAGAACAACAGATAGACAGAATGGATGGATGGATGGACTAATGGAACGAACAACAGATAGACAGAATGGTGGATGGATGGAACGAACAATAGAACAACAGATAGACAGAATGGATGGATGGATGGAACGAACAATAGAACAACAGATAGACAGAATGGATGGATGGATGGATGGACTAATGGAACGAACAATAGAACAACAGATAGACAGAATGGATGGATGGATGGAACGAACAATAGAACAACAGATAGACAGAATGGATGGATGGATGGATGGATGGATTGATGGAACGAACAATAGAACAACAGATAGACAGAATGGTGGATGGATGGATGGACTAATGGAACGAAACAATAGAACAACAGATAGACAGAATGGATGGATGGATGGATGGACTAATGGAACGAACAATAGAACAACAGATAGACAGAATGGATGGATTGATGGATGGACTAATGGAACGAACAATAGAACAACAGATAGACAGAATGGATGGATTGATGGATGGACTAATGGAACGAACAATAGAACAACAGATAGACAGAATGGATGGATTGATGGATGGATTGATGGAACGAACAATAGAACAACAGATAGACAGAATGGTGGATGGATGGATGGACTAATGGAACGAACAATAGAACAACAGATAGACAGAATGGATGGATGGATGGAACGAACAATAGAACAACAGATAGACAGAATGGATGGATGGATTGATGGAACGAACAATAGAACAACAGATAGACAGAATGGTGGATGGATGGATGGACTAATGGAACGAACAATAGAACAACAGATAGACAGAATGGATGGATGGATGGATGGATGGACTAATGGAACGAACAATAGAACAACAGATAGACAGAATGGATGGATGGATGGATGGATGGACTAATGGAACGAACAATAGAACAACAGATAGACAGAATGGATGGATGGATGGATGGAACGAACAATAGAACGACAGATAGACAGAATGGATGGATGGATGGATGGATTAATGGAACGAACAATAGAACAACAGATAGACAGAATGGTGGATGGATGGATGGAACGAACAATAGAACAACAGATAGACAGAATGGATGGATTGATGGAACGAACAATAGAACAACAGATAGACAGAATGGTGGATGGATGGATGGACTAATGGAACGAACAATAGAACAACAGATAGACAGAATGGATGGATGGATGGAACGAACAATAGAACAACAGATAGACAGAATGGTGGATGGATGGATGGACTAATGGAACGAACAATAGAACAACAGATAGACAGAATGGATGGATGGATGGATGGATGGACTAATGGAACGAACAATAGAACAACAGATAGACAGAATGGATGGATGGATGGATGGATGGACTAATGGAACGAACAATAGAACAACAGATAGACAGAATGGATGGATGGATGGATGGAACGAACAATAGAACGACAGATAGACAGAATGGATGGATGGATGGATGGATTAATGGAACGAACAATAGAACAACAGATAGACAGAATGGATGGATGGATGGATGGATGGACTAATGGAACGAACAATAGAACAACAGATAGACAGAATGGATGGATTGATGGATGGACTAATGGAACGAACAATAGAACAACAGATAGACAGAATGGATGGATTGATGGATGGATTGATGGAACGAACAATAGAACAACATATAGACAGAATGGTGGATGGATGGATGGAACGAACAATAGAACAACAGATAGACAGAATGGTGGATGGATGGATGGAACGAACAATAGAACAACAGATAGACAGAATGGATGGATGGATGGATGGATGGACTAATGGAACGAACAATAGAACAACAGATAGACAGAATGGTGGATGGATGGATGGATTAATGGAACGAACAATAGAACAACAGATAGACAGAATGGATGGATTGATGGATGGACTAATGGAACGAACAATAGAACAACAGATAGACAGAATGGTGGATGGATGGAACGAACGAACAATAGAACAATAGATAGAATGATAGATGAATGAATGGATAGAGAGACAGACGAACGAACAAACAAATAAATAAAAGTTGAATGGATGGAATGAACTATAGATCAGTAGATAGACAGAATGATGGATGGATGGATAGATGGATGGAATGAACGAACGACAGAACAATAGATAGAATGATGGATGGATAGAGAGACTGAACGGACAAATGAATGAATAATGATGAAAGGATGGAAAGAACAATCGATAGATAGATATATTACATGACAAAGCAATAGACTAAAAAAATGAAACAACAAATGAACAATGGATTGATAGATAGAGAGACAGACAATCTGAACGAACGATGGATGGAATGAATGATAGACGGATAGATAGATAGATAGATAGAGGGAAGGACAGACAGATTAACAGAATAAATAAACCAAATGTACAATATCTATATAAATAACTATATATCAATGTATTAATAAATGTATGTGAATATCTGTTTTCCTATGTCTTCATTTCAGTACTACATAAAAAAATCTCTTATTATTAATATTTAATTCATAATATATTTCTATAGAATAAAATAAAAATCTTCACATTCACGCTGAACCTCTCTTGTCATTAAGTCCACATGCTAATCATAGTGAGTTTTTCTGGCTGAAACACCTTACAGCAATAAATCATCTCATCTTGGCCTCAACTCCGGCCAAACCTCTCTTTCACACTTGCGTCACTCTGCAGGAAAGCCAGATTTACAGTTCATATCCATACGCATCAGGAATTAGCCTACTGCCTAGCAAAGGCTTCTTTTTTTGAAAGAAGGGCTGACTTCACTTCGGCACAATGTCTTTAAATGTTGACTGTGGACTCGCAGAGCTAAACTACATTGTAAAAGTCGACACATTCCTAGCCGTTTGCAGTTTGCGTGCAGCTTTGCACAAAACCCCCTGGCTGTTCTGCACAACTTTTAATGACGCCAAGAATCTGACTGCTAAAAGGTATCCTTCAGTACCACAAGAGCCGCTGTTTAAACCCGCTGAACGGCTCCACACTGTAACCCTCTGTGCTCCAGTCAAAGCGGCCAGAGGAACAAATTGCTCCCCAGGACTCCCATTTTCATTTTTTTAGCTGCGCGGAGCCACAACAGCGTTAACACTGTATCATTACATGTTACACAGCATGAGCAATGGAATGGCCTGAGCTAACGGGACCACATGCACTAAGCCATAAAACCTCGGAAAAGACACACGCAGCAGTGGCGTTTGGCAAAGCAGGGCCATTTGCAAAACAAAGCCATTCGGTTCAAACTCCACCATGCGGTAGTACGACACGCGGCACTGACAGAGCATGATTAAGTTTACTCTCCGCTCCTAATATATTCTCAGGCTGTGAGAGCTGTCAAGTAAAGGCTATTAGAGGCCACTCGCAGTGACCAGACGAAATATTCTCTCTCGCTGAGGTGTAATTGACTGTATTAGGGATGATGGGATTGTGTGCAGTAGTTCAGATCTGCTTATGGCGGCTGCTCATTGTCAAGCTGATTTGGGCCACATTTTGGAAATGTCAGGTTTGTAATGGCTGAAATGCATTGGCGATTCTAGACAGGGATGCCTGAAATGAGCTTGATGGACTTTTTGCATGCTCAGATTTGACTGACGGTCACTCAGAGATGCATCTTGTGACGGATCTATGTGTGTGTAACAGAGAAAAAGACAGACAGACTGAATGTGTCGACATCATTATTAGCGCTGGTTAGTGAGCCAATAGAGGAGAATAGACACTGTAAATTGCTATTCTTCTTTTTGTTCATGTGTCACTGCTTCGTTAAATGCCAAACGCTGAGCTGAATGGGTAAGACAGATAAAAGTTACAAAGAAACTGAACCAAGATGCAATCATGTGACAGAGATTTACTGAAATGTAGTTAAAAGAAATTCAACATTTTTGGATTGGAGAGTATTATACCACCATAGTCACCAAATGTTGACAAATAAATAAATAAATTACAAATAAATACATGTATTTAACATAATTATATAATATTAAATAAATGATTGATTTATTAAATACGATGAAAGTTATGACTAAATATTTTTTTTAAAGAAAAATATTAACAAAACTAAGGCTTTTAAAATAAGGCTTTTACAAGCTAAAAGTTCACACCTTGCTTTTTTAGTTTTTACATTTAATTAAATTTCAAATGTTTAACTTATATATAATATTGAGATTATGCAATTTAATAAGATTCGACATCTGCAGCACAAGGGAATATTTTTGGAGTGTATTATTTAAACATTTATTACATTTATAATATATATATATATATATATATATATATATATATATATATATATATATGTATATATGTATATATATGTGTGTGTGTGTACATAAATACATATAATACTGTATAAAATCAATCAATTGATCAATCCATCAATCAATCAAATAAAAAGGAAAACGGAAAACAATAAACTACCAACAGAAGATATCTCTTGCTCCCCAAACCCTCAGAACTTGAACTATTTCTTTAATCTATTTCAAAGAGCATCCATTAAAACAGGCCATCTGAAAAGAGACATGCTGTAAAGTTTACTGTTAAATTTGTGTAGGTGAGGACAAGCAAACAGCAAAAGCAGCCCCATTTATTGACACACGTTCAGGTTGGTTCACTTATAAACACACACACACTCATAAAGAATCCTGTTCAAGATGGTGTCGGCTCCAACAAACTCAAGCTGGACCACCCAGCACTGTATATGCTCACCGCTGTGAGTTACAGCACATAAATATGGCATCCGACGTCAGCGACAAACCGGCCGGCCGCTCTTCAAGAGGTGACAGTCGGCGCCTTGATTCTCACTGTCTCCGACTGCTTCATCTAAACAAACTCTGCTCTCTGTAAAACCGTCAACATCACATGTAACCTTCACGTTTCGCCTGTGGGCACATGTTACAACAGGGCAGCAAAAAGCAAGTGTCGAAGCTGTTCTTTGTTCGTATGACAGTCCCAGAGAACATTGTGTCACTCAAAGTGCTGCTGGCCAATTAAAAGCCTCCTCTATCACCGCTGACTGCTGCTTTCCAGGTCGCTTTGGGGTAGTGAGTGAGAGTGACGTAGGCCTGAGTTCACATGCTGTGTGCACGTTGCTTCTGGCAGGGCCTTGTATGGAATAAAAGCACTGGAAAGAAGACTGCCAGTCACACAATGGCCTAGGAAGAAGAGCCAGAAAACGAGAGCACAGCACAGGCACAGCGCTGAAGGTCTTGACCTCATTAGAGTAACTAGAGATGCACAATGAGGCTCATCGAAGCATCTGTCGAGTCCACCATGCACCTTCGCCCAGACGTATTGCATTTACAAAGCGGCATTTAGACTGTCAACAGGCCTCAAGTGCTTCGCAGCAAACATTTTCTCAAGTCAAATAACTTTTTTAGTTTATTCTGTTACGTTTATAATGCCTTAGTACTTTACAACAGAGCGGGATTTAGGGATGTATAACAACAATAGGAGTTATCTTTCAGATTTTTTAATCTAGCTGTATTTAGTGTTGTGTAAGACACGTATCAGTGTCGGAGTGAATCAAACACACATATAAGCATTCAAGAGACTACTAATGCTGTGTTCACACCAAATGCGAATAGAGCGTCTGGTGTGAATGATTTCAATGTTAAGTCTATGTAAAGACGCGTTTACGCGTGTCTGGAGGTCTCGCGGCGCGAATGAGGTGTTTAGCGTGGCGCAGTAGACTCCAATTCACCTCATTCGCGCATCTAGCTTGCGCGAATGACGCAAATTCACGTCTGACACCCGAGTTGAAAATTTTTTACTTTGGCGTCAATTTGCGCCACGTTAACCAATCAGGAGCCTGCTCAGGAGTCACTCATTCAACATGGAGGAACGAATGATGTTGTCAGTGAGCAGTCAACTGGAGCTTTATGACACAAGAATCATACACAAGTTCTTATTTCAGAAATAAAAAGGACCCCGCTTGGAAGAATGTGTTGTAAATACACATTTAACTTTTGAGTCACGTACACGTTTATCGACCCAGACAACTACCTAGCACTTGCCCCTCCCACAAGAAGCGAATTTCGCCTCGGACGTGCATCAATTTCGCTTCAAACTCTTGCTTTCTACGTGCGTCTATTTCGATCTAGATGCACGAATGCATTCAAAATGTTCAAGCAGCAAACTAGATGCTAAATGTGAATTATTCGCGTTTGGTGTGAATGCAGCATAAGAGATCAGACAGTTTTGCTCTATTACGAAATGTAAATATCGGTCAATATTGCTATTGATTTAAATATCGGTCGGAGTTTTAAATATTTGCCCATTTTGTTTAATTGGGAGACTTAAATATTGTTTGGTTTTGTTCTAGTAAGATATTTAAATATCATCCGGTTTTCTTGTGTATAAGTTATTTAAATATCGGTAGTTGATATTTAAATATCAGTCGATATTGTTCTATTAAGAAATGTCAATATTGGTAGATTTTGTTCTATTAAGAGATGTACATTTCGGTTGGTTGGTTTAATTCTGGTTTTGTTCTAAAAAGATTTAAATATCTCTGTTTTGTTCTATTAAACGATTTTAATATCGGTTGGTTTTGTTTTACTTAGAGATTTAAATATCGGTCAGTTTTGTTCTATTAAGGGGTTGAAATATAGACCGGTTTGGTTCTAACAATAGATTTAAATAGTGGTATTTTTGTTCTATCAAGATATTTAAATATTGGATGGTTTTGTTCCATTAAGGTATTTCGATATCGGCCAGTTTTGTTCTATAAAGAGATTTAAATATTGGTTGGTTTTTTCTATTAAGACAGAGGTCTCAGGTTAAGAGCCTGATACTTTTGCACACTGTTAGAGAGTAATTAAGGGATTTAGCCAATGGTTGGTTTTGTTTTAAGTGAGAATTGAAAATTCTGGCTGGAGCGTCTACTGCACCAAAAGAAGTTCTCTGTGCTCTTCTTGGGGAGAGAGAGAGTGTGAACATTTCTCCTCAGATGCATTATCTGGTCTTGTGCGCATGTGTACCTATTCTTTTGACTAGAGGGTAAATATTTGTCTTGGCAGGGTCAGCGGGGCCTGGCCTGAGTAAGTGGCACTGAGGGAATTCTCCGTGTTCCTGTGGGGAGAGACAGGCACTGGCAGCTCCTCACAAAGACCAGCTGAACTCGCTGCCAGCGGTCTGCACACACTCTTAAAAATAAAGGTGCTTCATGATGCCATAGAAAAACCTTTTTATCTAAATGATTCCATAAAGAACCTTAAACATCTGAAGAATCTTTCTGTTTCACAAAAGGTTCTTTGTGGCGAAAGAAGGTTATTCAGATAATAAAAAGTTAAGAAAGAGATGGTTCTTTAAAGAACCTTTGTGGAACCAAAAATGATTCTTCTATGGCACTGCTGTGAAGAAACGTTTAAAGCACCTTTATTTTTAAGAGTGCATGGAGATAGCATGCTGATTTTCCCTTCATGCATCTCTCGAATAAAAAGCAAACACACGGCGAGTCACTGCAGCTCTAAATGTCAAGTGTGATACAGAGGCACTTACGTCAATATAAGATAAGATTACAGTGGGCTTTGCTCGGGCATTGAAGGCAGAACCCTCAAGAGCACCAGGAAAATGCATTAGTGCACAGCAAACAGTGAAAGAAGAGCGTATTTCTTATTTTGTATGCACTGAATGGATGAACCACAACTATTTATAAATATATGCATGGTCGCAATAAAAAAAAATAGAAAATAAATTATTTATTGTTTCAAACATTATTAAGCCGACTTAATGTTGACCATTATATTAACTTAATATTATGTGTAATTTTAACTGAATTTTAACTTTTACAAAAAGTAGACATAGCTTAATGATATAGATTTTATAATTTTCTGGAATTTGGGGAAAATTCATTTTTTAAATTGTATATTTAAATATCGGTGGGTTTTTGCTCTATTGTGAGATTTATGTTGTGGGTCAATTTTGTTCTGCTGCTAGTGGTTAATTTGAACTGAATTAGTTCCAGGGCCATGTTCAAATTAGAACAACATTTTGAAAATTACTTGAAAATGATTGTTTCAGATAAAAAATATTAATCCAGTGTTGTTTGAACACAATTTCATTAGAAGTTGCTATAACTCAAAAAGATTGATGCTAACTGTTGTTTAAATTAGATGCTGTTGTTGTTGTTGTTGTTGTGCCAAAACGTTTGTTTTTAAAATAAAGATTATTTATTGGCATTGATGGTTACATGAAAAATCAATGGAACCTTAACATTGCACAAAAGGTTCTTTATATCGGAAAAATGTTCTTCACACACACAAACACACACAAAAAAACACAGTTTCTTTTAAGAACTGTTCACTGAAAGGTTCTTTGGTGAAACTAAAATGGATGTTCTATGGCACTGATGTGAAACCCCCCGTCTGAAAGCTTTATTTTGTGAAGTGTAGTATGCAGATGCTAACCATCACACAGCACTATAAATCCACCTTTACTGTCTGTTAATCCCACTCAGATTTGATTTCCCTCCTTTAGAAATGTGCTTAACTCTTCCTGGTGGGTTCCTGCCTCTCATCTTAGCGCAAATCTCCACACCTGCCTGGCCTCCGAGGAATCCCCCTCATCCCGGACGAGCCCCCTATACTAAGCAGGTTAGACTTACTGCCCATGCGAGCGATGAATCATGCTGCTCATCAATGGCGTAAATCCCATCAGAGATGCTCATCAATGCTAATTAGGCCCAAATGGGCCGGGCAGGAGGTCTGTCGATCTGCGCAGCACTCGCTCCCCAATTGCTTATTGATTCGATTTGCCTCTTGCGTCACGACGGCCCCCGCAGACCAGTGGAGATTCAAAGGGACAGGTGAGGAGGATCATATAGAAGTTCATTAGAAGATTGGCTCACTACTAAACTGCCAGCTAATACAGACGTCTCTTAGCTCATTAGCGGGGATTTGCCTTGTGGAACAGCCACCACTGATTATTCATGAGGCTTAATGCAGAACTTTCTGAATGTATGCACAAGGGTCGGACAAAATTCGGAATTTATATAGTCGTACAAAACACATGAAGACACCAGGATGCATGCAAATCTATAATGTGGGTCAGCACTAGTATCATTAAAATACATATTTTTTTGTTTTCAACATACCACAGAAAGAGGTGCTCACTATAAAGCAGTCAGGACAGATTGAGAAGCGCATGCTCAGCACTAGTTAGTGTAAAAGCAAGTTGAAACATGCCATCTAAAATGAAAACAGAAAATTGGGCCACATTTGCACTGTAAAGTCTGAAGCCACCCCGAAGCACACAAATCTGGGCCCCTAGTCAAGACTGATTTTACTCCATATGGGAAATTTGCACTTTTTATTACAAATTGAGCATTAGTCTAATAAGAACCAGACAAGACACAGACTACACCTCCCCGAAATGCCAACCCAGAGCCAAGCACATCTGAAAGGGTCTTTCTGCTCGGAAAAGTCACTGTAGGGCAGCCAAGTCTGCATTTTTCACAGCTTTTGCCTCGATTTACCTTGATTCAACCATTAGCGTATCAGTGAATCACAATCAGGAACATTTATAGAAGATTACATGAGCCTCGACCCAAAATAATTGCTCACTGCCGTCACGGATCTCTCTCGTGGGACTGAGGGATGCACCAAAATAGACCAGAAATGATGCACAAATTAAACTAGGATGAGTCGGAACTGTGATCAAGGTGGAAATTTGACATCTCATCTGTCTTTTGAAGCCTTTCTGAGCTTGCCAATCAGGTGATGTGTTGCATTTTCCACTGGTTTTAGCACGGGTGACATCAGCGCAGGGCAGCGAGGGGCTCTGGACGGCCTGTGATTGGGTTAGTCGACTCTAATGGCCGAGTCTGTAGAGGGACTACATTAACCTCACACACAGCCACACAACTGATTACATTCATAATACTAATGAGAACGTGTCTGGTGTCCCAAATCAGAGTAACAGAGCCTAACAGAAACCCGAGAAAGAGAGAGAGAGAGAGAGATGTGTGCAAAAACACACACTCTCTATCCATAACACGATCCAGCTGGTACAGATGAGAACAATATCTCTGAAAATCTCTGCAAAAAATGAAGTAGTTTTGTTTAATTTTTCAGTAGGATATGCAAAAATGTCTTAAGTCATGATAAATTTACTTGAGAAGCAAAATTTCATGTCTTGTCTTCTAAAAAAATTCAACATAATTGAGGGACTTTATTTCTAAAACAATAACAAATATCGGACAATTTTCATTTGAAATGAGTTCATTATTCTAACGTCACCATCATTTTTTTCATGTATAAAGTGTATAAACTGTTTTTCCAAAACAAGATTGAATAAAAATAATATATTAAATACTACTAATAAAAATAAACAGCAAATTGCCAAAACTAAATAATAGTATGCTAAATACTATGAAAAATACAATAAAAGTGCTAAGAATTTAATATATGTGATACTTCTACTATTAAAAATAATAGTAAAAGAGTTTTGCTAATAATAATAATAAATATATTAAATATCAAATTTTATTTGTATAAAATAACAACATGACAAATACTATGAAAAATATGGTAAATATTTTATGTACTACTACTATTAATAATATTAAATACTATATTAAATATTAATCCATTTGTATTAAATAATAATATTAAATATTAAATAGAAGATCATTGTTAATATATGCACTACTACTAATATTATTATTATTAAGCATGTTTTATGACCACATATTTATTGAGACTTCATGCAATATTTGAAATTACGCTTCTCAAGTAAATTTATCTTGATTTAAGAATTATTCTATATTGTGCGGTACATAATGAGCAAGAAAAAAAATTATATTTTTTTGCTGTGTAAACTGTACGTGCTGCACCTGGTTTGTTAAAGCACAACTGACTTTCCAGATATGGGTTATATTGTTTGGTTTTAGTTGTTTTAGTTTAACATTAAAAACCTCCCAGCTAAGGCATTTTTAAAAGATCTAGTATTCCAGAAAGTTAAACAGTAATAAATCATAAAGATACAAGGTTGAATTCTTCTCAGAAAATCAATAATTTACTTCAAAGGATGACAAAGCTCACAAATGACAGTAAGAACAACCTGTTTTCCAGGCCTTTAAAAAGCCTACATGACAAAAACATAAACTCTCTTCTCTGAGAATTTCGGAGCGTTCAAGACATACTGTAAGCTTCATTGTTCAGAAGGTCCAGAGCTGTTGTTGCGTTTACAGTCAGCAGTTTTCTCTGTTCCAGGAGCATCTTACTGAAGCTGGTGTTTAATGAGTCAGAGAAGGCATGGAGCTCAATGGAGCCGTGCATGATTGAACAGACACCGTCATTCACATCATCCACACGCCAATGACCATCTGCAGGACTCTGTGATGCTGAATACGGGAAATGTCCTCATATACGTCAGCGATGTTTATACAACTGCTGCTGGTTATGGACTAACACTTTGGAACAAAACACTTGTATACAGCTAACTGCACAGTATGGAAAATGAACAGGCATGCCTTATGCTACAATATAACAGAAGTATGCTGTTTAGCATCCCAATATTTGCACGTCACAATGTGTCAAAAAATGAAAGTGATATTAAAACTAGCACTTTTGGTCCTATCAAAGGTGAAGCCAACAGCACTGCATTGTGGGATACAGTATGCAACGAAGTGTGCTTTACAAACAGTAATAATAATAATAATGCTGTATTTAATGTAATACATAGTTTAATATGTGAACTTATACTAATAAATAGCAATCTGTCTAATAATAATAATAAATATTAAACAATTACACAATAATAATACACACAATAATATAATTAATATATAATACTGTATTTAATTTAACACATATTTTAATATATGTAGTGCTGCTATTAATAATAATAAACCACTAGGTAACTTTTTGGATAAATTAGATGTGTTGCTCTCAAAACACGGCAAGGCAAGAAAAAGGCTAAACTATGAAAAATAGAAACATATACAAGAGACAAGACTGTAAAAACTAGAAACATGGACAAGACTATGAAAACAAGGAACTGAAACAAGACTATGAAGACTAGAAACTAACACGGAAAGACTTACATATCGCAGGTATTGCTATGGGAGGGATATGTGCAGAACAATACTCGGTAGTGTGTGAAAGGAAGTCTAATGCTTATAACGCGTGTCTGATTGATTGTGCTGTGTGTGTGTGTGTGTGTGTAATTGGTCTCAGGTGCATGTGTGATTGTTATCATGTGACTGTGATTGGTGCAATGGAGCATGGGAAATGTAGTCCAGGGTGTACTGTGTAGTGTGAGAGTCTGTGTTGTTGATGAATCCCATTTAGTATGCACATGCACGCTCATTCTCAATTTTCATAAATCCCGCGCATTAAATCCGACTGATAACTATATATGGGCATCATATTATGACACCAAACAAAGGATTTCAACATGTCTTCTCAAAAGCGAATGAAAAATAAAAATTTCTCAGCTGCAGAAATTGAAGTTTTATTATCAGAAGTTCATTCAAAACGCCACGTTTTATTTTCAAGCATACATAGTGGCGTATCAGGTCCTAAAAAAAAGGGAAGTTTGGCAGCATATTACAGATGCTGTTAATGGAGTTTCATCTGTTAATCAAACAGTCCCAGAAGTGAAAAGAAAAACCGTATTCAATTACTATATATAATATTTATTTCTAAATGCTGTGTAAATATTTACCCGATTAAGGTGAATTAAAATGCAGCCGTATTAATGAGGAAAACGTTCAGATGTTAAACGCACTATTTACGCGTGGCTGGGAGCAGGTGTAGATTTATTTCGTACTAACATTTGGAAAATACGAACATTTTAATGAATCCAAAAATATACGCCAGAACCACTTTACACACGATTTACACAAAAATTCGTTCTGCTCATGTTTTATCAATGAGACCCATTATGTGTCCTTTAAAACAACAGGACCATTTTATAGGCAAAAAGACGACTCCAAACAAGACTTGTCTTTCAAACAAATACTGTATGTAGTATGCCATAACCTTAAACTGTATCCTTAGACCAGATCCAGATCCTAATCCCAGAGAAGCAGCTAATGAAATAAGAGTAGTGCTTGAGTCAGCATCATTCAGAGTGCACAGGGACCTTGAAAGTACAGGAGCGCATCTTTGTGTGTGGAGACACTTATGCCAGTCTGCTGTAACCATAGTGACGAGAGCGGCAGGTGACGTGTGCGAGGGAGAGACTCTTCTACACACAGCGAGAGCAATAAAATCAACATCCTCTTAGATGTCTGACTCAGCATGAACTGAGATGGGAGGACTGAGGAAGCAACTTCAGAAACAAATCAAAACTACAAGCACAATCCACGGGCCGGTAAGAATCAACCTAGCAACCACCTATCATCACCCTAGCAACTGCATTGCATCCAGCTAAAACACTCTAGCACTGAGTTTTGCAAAAGTAAGCATCACTTCAAATACTTTTTTATTAAAAGATTTTAATAATGCACATACAGTGGGAACACTTTTACCTGTATGATTATAAAACAGCTGATGTCCAGCATTTACTTTCCTACCAAAGTCATCAGGGGACACACAACAGAGAAGAGTTAGACTAGAGTTCATTTCAGAAGAATTACATTCCTAATTTCGTTTAGCAGGAGACGATCGTTAAACACACATGGATATTTATCCTGATTAGTAACTCCATTTTTGACTCTTCTCAAATAAAATAAAATAAATAGCACATCAAAAGTTTAGAAGACAGTGATGTCATAAATAATACTAATAACCAGGGGTGTACATAAGTGGTCCGCAGGTCTGCATGCACGACCAATAATTTGAAATGCGCTTTATTAATAAGTTTAGAGCATGCATTTGCGTAACCACATCATTGACAGCTGTTAACGCACAATTACCATTTTAGATCGACAAACTGTAGTGTATAAGATTTCTATTCAAACGGAAAGCATAAATCTAGGCTACTCGCTACTGTTATCAAAGCATGATGCAAAACTGTGACGCTATAAAAATAATACAAATATTAGCATTTTATTTAAGTTTACTATTATTTTGTATTAGACTTTATTATTTAGTTTATTATTTTATATTAAAAATAAATAAATAAATTGTAATAATATTGTCACGTTTATTAATTTATTTTTATAATTATTTTTGATGGGTCACACTATGTGCCGAGTGAGGGCTGAAGAAATTACAGTATGTGCACCCCTGCTAATAACTAAATTTGAAAGTCACATTAAAACTTGATTGGATCCACAGCAAAATTTACATTAGAATGCATTTACATCAACAAAAATATAATCTAAATAGTAATAATAACAGAAACTATAATAGACCAATGTAGTCAAATTTTGACTGTATATGCGTAAAAAAAAACACAATAAAGCTAAGCAAATACCATAAACGAAATAAAAATGGATTACTAATTTAAAAAAAAATACAAATCCCCAGACTTAACGTCTTTGTTATTTCTTCTTAAACCTCAGTCTAAATTCCAAAAAGATTTTCCCCTCATATTTGCCCTTTTCGTGGAGCAGGAATCCCTCTGTGAGAGTCCGTTCTCTGTCCTGATACCAAACAAACAAGCATGCCAGTGCTTGCTTTTCCTTTTCACACCAAAGATCTCAAACAAAACGGAAGCGTTAAGTGCCTGACGAAGATGCACCACTTTTTTTTTGGCTCATATCCGCCATGAGACAAGAGATAATTGGGGAAACTGGGACAGGGTGGATCTTTCAATCACTTTCTCATGCTTTTAGATCTCAAAAACTTTTGAACGAGATTAGAAGCAGACTGTTCCTGAACGTAGTTGCGACTCAGTAATTTAATTTAAAATCTCAGCCAAACATAAAACATGTCATCCTTAAAAAATTGTCAAACCTTGTGTTTTTTCGGCAGCTGCAGACTATATTCTAGGAAACAGAAAAGAAGAAGCTCTTTTCTATATGATTCTGAAAGAACAACGATACAGATTGTAACCCTAAAAAATTACCATCATAAAACTTGTGTGACTATATGGAAATGAAAAACTTGTGTGTCAGACAGATAGAAATATAAGCTATAATTCACAGAATAAAACTTTCCATCCACCAGCATCCATTCAAACATGGTGCCATTGTATGCAACATGTCAGGTTTCATAGTTAAGTATTGCATCTCATGTGACCAACTGGAATGCAGCAAATGTGAATATTTGAAAGTGCAGGGTGACAATTTCTAGTAAATAACAAATTACATTTTAGTCTGTTATTTGCAAAAAAATCTAAACTGAGAAAAAAAGAAAACAAATTGGCGTAGAAACAATTTTAACTTAGAAATTGCTAGTAAACTTCACAATTACAAAGAAAACACAAAACTCAATGAATTAAACTTGGAAATTCTGAAGACTTGTGAAATGTACTCCAATAACCTTTGCTTTGCAAGTAACTTTGTTACAACTTTGTGTAACATTAAGACTTTGAATATAGCATTCGTTACTTTTAAGACATATTTTTGAGAGATTGTTAATAATGTTAATAGAACATTCATTCAAATTGATCTGGTCTTTAATAATGTTCTGAAAATGTTAGAACAATATTGGGTTAGATTCATCGTTCATGGAACTTTTTTAACAAAACAATCCAAAAACAAAGGCAAAAATCCAACTAAAACATTTCAGAAAAATAACCTTGAGCGATGTATTAGAATTGTTCAACTTAATGCATATAAAGTTCAACTAATGTTCTTATTAAGATAAACATGTTCTACGAATGTTTTGCTAACATTCCAGTTAAGTTATATTAAAAAATATTTCTGAATGTTCTCTTAATGCTCAAAACGTTTTTCAAATATTTAAAAGTAGTTTTTCTTAGTTATGCAAACAGAAAAAAATGAAGGGAATGTATTTTATCACGTAGCACACATTACTGGAACGTAATGGAATGCATAGTCAATATAAAAAACTGGATGACGAGTAATTTCTTACTGCTAAATTCTGAAAAACAGAGGTGTTAATTATAGGACCTAAAAACTCTGCTTGTAATAACCTAAAACACTGTCTAAGACTTGATGGCTGCTCTGTCAATTCTTCGTCATCAGTTAAGAACCTAGGTGTGCTATTCGATCGCAATCTTTCCTTAGAAAGCCACGTTTCTAGCATTTGTAAAACTGCATTTTTTAATCTCAAAAATATATCTAAATTACGGCCTATCCTCTCAATGTCAAATGCAGAAATGTTAATCCATGCATTTATGACCTCAAGGTTAGATTATTGTAATGCTTTATTGGGTGGTTGTTCTGCACGCTTAGTAAACAAACTACAGCTAGTCCAAAATGCAGCAGCAAGAGTTCTTACTAGAACCAGGAAGTATGACCATATTAGCCCGGTCCTGTCCACACTGCACTGGCTCCCTATCAAACATCGTATAGATTTTAAAATATTGCTTATTACTTATAAAGCCCTGAATGGTTTAGCACCTCAGTATTTGAATGAGCTCCTTTTACATTATAATCCTCTATGTCCGCTACGTTCTCAAAACTCAGGCAATTTGATAATACCTAGAATATCAAAATCAACTGCGGGTGGCAGATCCTTTTCCTATTTGGCGCCTAAACTCTGGAATAACCTACCTAACATTGTTCGGGAGGCAGACACACTCTTGCAGTTTAAATCTAGATTAAAGACCCATCACTTTAACCTGGCATACACATAACATACTAATATGCTTTTAATATCCAAATCCGTTAAAGGATTTTTAGGCTGCATTAATTAGGTAAACCGGAACCGGGAATACTTCCTGTAACACCCTATGTACTTGCTACATCATTAGAAGAATGGCATCTACGCTAATATTTGTCTGTTTCTCTCTTATTCCGAGGTCACCGTGGCCACCATATCCAGTCTGTGTCCAGATCAGAGGGTCACTGCAGTCACCCGGATCCAGTTTGTATCCAGACCAGATGGTGAATCAGCACCTAGAAAGGACCTCTATATCCCTGAAAGACAGCGGAGACCAGGACAACTAGAGCCCAGATACAGATCCCCTGTAAAGACCTTGTCTCAGACGACCACCGGGACAAGACCACAGGAAACAGATGATTCTTCTGCACAATCGGAATTTTTTATGCATTTTTTTTTTTTTATTACCAGATTGTTTTATATTTTATGGTCAAACAGCAACATCACACACTTTCTAAAGTTGAAAAAGTGTAGAAGCTTAGAAAACATTCCGAAATAGAGTTTTCATAATTTAACAGGAATGTTAGAAAAACATTCTTAAATCATATTTTTGTTAGATGGGATCAAGCTCCTGTATTCCCGCTCTCTCTCTCTTCTCAGCCAATTTGCTAAGTGGAGCATTTCTCCCTGCACTAACGGCATGCTGCTGTTAAGTTAAACACGTGGCTCTCGCTTCCATTAACGTCAGAGTGAATCACATGTGAGCGTCAGAGCTCGTGTAGTCGGCGTGTATTAGCAGGATGCGAACAGACGCCACACACGGTACCTTGACACAGAAATTGAATTTCACGGAATGATATTGATTATTTAAGATGCATGTGACAAGTCTAAGTAATGTACGCTTGCTTGCTGTGAGATATGAATGATTTATAATTCATGGAAAAAAAAAAAACACCAGTTTTCACAATCTATAATCCACATGATTTCAATTTCTAATAAATGCTATTCTTTTGAACATTTCATTCATCAAAGAATCTTGAAAATAAGAATGTACCACAGAAGTATCATACAAACATACTGTATGAAGCAGCACAACTGTTTTCAACATTGATAATAATCAGAAATGTTTCTTGAGCAGCAGATCAGTATATTATTCTGATTTCTGAAGATCATGTGACACTGAAGACTGGAGGAATGATGCTAAAAATACAGCTTTGATCCCAGAAATAAACTGCATTTTAAAATACACTAAAATAGAGAGCAGTTCTTTTAAATTCTAATAAATATCACGATTTTACTGTTTTTACTATATTTGTTTTATCAAATAAAGGCAGCCTCTGTGAGCAGAAGAAACGAAAAAATATATCTACTGTATATTACTTTCTTGAGGGACACAGACAAACCAAATCAAATTACTGGAAAAACAGAAGAAAGAAAGGAGAAACAGCTTCATATTATGTAATACATGAAAAAAAAAAACACTAAAAACTGTAAAACTAATATTATTTGAGAGCGAGACAGAATGCAGGCATTATGTAAATATGTAACATTGTGTTGTAGCTAAATCACAGAAATAATGTCAGGACTACAAACAAACAGTGTTTTCTGGTGGAGAGATGAACTCCCTTTGACTTGCTTCGTAACTGCAGATGGTTTACATGCAAACACACAAAAGGAAAGGCACAACAGATGCCCTTCAAGTTGATCTCCAGATGACTTTGCAGGGAGTATCTCATCGACTCGTGACGCAAACGCAGAGACGCGCTTATGATGAGAGCCAGCTGTGGCTCTTACAGTTTCCCCAGCATTCAATGACTAGATATGTTGGCATTCATATCGCACTCTATATGATCGGATCTCACTTCAGTGTGACTATAAGGTTAACGCCAATGTTTTCTTTTGGTCAGTGCAGTCAGTTCCTGACCACAGTGTTGAATTGCCCCAACAATCGCCTTAACCGAGTTACACTTACATTACGGTATGTTTTAAGCATGCATTTGGAGTCAGATGGAGCAGAACAGTTTGGTCCGTCCATATCGAAGCCAGCAAACAAATCAGCTAAACCCAGCGGATGCTAGAAAGCAGGGGGCTTTCCAAGACTCGAGGCGGGCAGAACCACAGACCGCGGGTGGGACGGACCCGATGGAGGTCAATGGAGGTTGTGTGTTGTTTTTTGGGCCGGAGCTGCTACGAGCAGCATGTTTCCCTGTCCGTTACTGTACACAACCCCGATTTCAGCTTCTGTGCGGCTCTCACGGGGAAAAACAAACCCACGTAACTGCAGCGTGATCCACGTGAGGCTTGTTCTGAGCGACTGGCGCTCTTGTAGCCATCACTCTGACAATGTACACACATCTGGGTGATTCTCGCGAAATTAGACTTATGAGGTGTCATGAAACATTTTGATAATAAAAGTAAATGCTATCAAAATAAGAAGGATACAGTTATAAACATCTCTTCATCTACTATTTTGCACATGATTTCAAATTACATAATAAATACCAATTTATTAATTTTTTTCACATTTAAGGGAAAATTTCTCATTACCGCAACGTGTCCATGACTGGATTTGGGTTCTTTGAGGTGGAATATTTTATAATTAAAAAATATAAAAAATAAAAAGCTTCAGTGCATGTTGTACTATAAACATTTACAGTAAATAAACATGTGGTATTTTGTGATCATTGGTAAATGTAATAAAAATAATAAGGAATATAAATGTGTCCAAGACCAATTTTCTCATCCTCCGCAACAATTTTCAATCATTGTTTAAGTCCTCAAGGAACTAACATTTTCAAGGAGTTTTGCTGGAAGGGACATAATTGACTGTGACACTCAAGATGGCTACCAGGTAAGCAGTTCTTATTTTTTTTCTCCAGATAAAAGTTAAAATGTTGCTTGTCAAAGTACCTACACAACTTTTTAGTTCTCATTACCGAAACATGAGTTTGTGAAGTTTTAAAAAATGTTGCCGTTTTAATTTTTTGATTGCTATATACCCCATTATGGTCTAAGTATAAAAAGAGAGGGAAAGTTTAGCTAACCCTCATTAAGCTTCAACAGTAAGCAAAAATGTTTAAGGTCGCTCATCCTCCGCAACACCATTATCATTCACCGCAACAATTGAAGGCCTGTTGCGGTAGAGATACTCAATGTTTCAGTAATGAGAAAAAGACTTATGAAGGAGGAATGTGCACTATAACTCTAAGCTAATAAGCTAATTTCAATATAACTTGATATTTGCCTTAACTTCTTGAACAGATTGCACAAACAAAATAGCTATTACAACCCCCCCAGCAGGGCTCACAAATTTTTCATTTTTATGAAGTGCATCCACAAAAAGGACTGTGAATGCAGTATAGGCCACCTACTATAAATGTAATATTATTAAATTTTATTATTAAATTTTTTACTGTAAAACAATGTATTTCTATGTCTTTTTTTATGAAATGTTACATTCAATCAAGATGGATATTGTATATTTTGTTACAGGCAAGCATCAGTTGAAAAGAAAAGGGCATCAGCGAAAGAAAGGCTTGCAAAGCATAGGGAAAAAATATATAGTAATCCAGTGTTACTTGAGGAGTACAGAAGAAAGGAGAGAGAAAGGTCAGGGAACAGGGCGATAATAGGGAGCATATATAACTTGGATTAATTGTTTTGACCAACACTTGCACTCATTCCCACACAGACACATGTATGCACACAGAAACATAAGTACACACACACACACACACACACACACAAACACACAGTTGCTGACATGCAAATGTGAAGGCTGACATAATTGTACAGTATACGCTATATTGTAGATATACACACTCTCTTTCACACACATCACACACAGACATGTGTGTGCGTGCTTACACTCACACAAGCATGCACACACACACACACAAACACACACACGCCTACCATTCATAAATGAAAAATTGTGTGCATTTGTATTTATGTCAGTGCTTACTGCATTTCACCTTTCATTATTTTTTTCTTTTTAAGGTATCGGAAACGTAAAGAAAATGGTAAAATTAAGACTACTCAAGACCTCACAAGTAGACAGCATGAGAGAAAAAAAAAAATGTGGAAGAAAAATTCTGCAAAATATTACAGAAAAAAAAAGCAAGAGCAAGCACTTCTAGATCTAACCCCAACATCTTCATTTTCTGAGACAGAAAATTCCTTTGGAAATGAAGAAAATAACAGACAGGAACAAGACACAAATAATGAAAGTCTGAACAGAACACCAGCAAAAGAAAGTTTAGACCTGAAAGGGCCAATTGAGGCATCAACCCCACAGAGAACACGGCCAGTCATTAAAAAAAGAGAGCGGGCATCAAGGACTGTGGCCAAATTAAGAGCAAAACTAAGGTATGTTGAAGAGAAACTTAGGGCAAAGAAAACACAACTGCTGACACTAAACAGAAAAATTAGAAGGCTGGCGGCTAATAGAACAAAAAGTGCAATGCTACCAGCAAATATTTCACAGAGGGTCAGTATCAGAGAGGCTAAAAAGGGACTGATGATCAATAGCAGGCGCAAACAACTTGACAAGATTGTGAGCATGTTCCTACATCGGGATGATGTCTCAACTATCATAAATGGCAAGTCTGGAGAGATTCGTCGCAAGGGACAAATTTATAGAAAAAGAGCACTCACAGACACCATGGCAAAACTCCATCAACGCTTCCTTGTTGAACATCCTGAGCAAACAGTGTCCAAAGCTCAGTTCTTTAGATTGAGGCCATTTTGGATTATTAGGCCTAAAGTTAAAGACAGAGAGACGTGTGCATGTAAAATGCACGAGAACATTGGCTTTAAATTAAAAAGAATGCAACAACTGGGTATCATTGAAACATCAAGCCCAGAGGATCTTGTGCAGTCCAGTGTGTGTGACACTGGCAACATGTCCTGCATGTACGGCAGATGTCAAAAATGCATTGAAAAGACCTTTCCCACATCCTTAGATCCTCTCACTCAGGGGAACACGGTCATCTGGCAAGAGTGGGTCACAAGGTCTGTCACTGTAACAAAGACCCTCAAGGATGGATCTACAGAAGAAAGGCAGACAAAGAAAACGGTCCTCGAAAAACGTACCTCATCCATTGAGCGGTTGCTGGCCCTAACAACAGAACACCTTCCAGGTTTTGCCATTCACATGTTTAATGTCAAGAACCAATATTTGTCATTGAAAGCAATGAAAGATACCCTGACAGATGATGCTGTTGCTGTGCATGTAGATTACAGCGAAAATTACAGCTGCAAATATGCCAAAGAAATCAAGGACACCCATTTTGGAACTGGGAATGATCAGGTAACCCTCCACACCGGGGTACTCTATCTCAGTAGGGGCAGAGTGGAAGCCTTTGCATCCCTCTCATCATCTCTACAGCACGATGCAGTGGCAACCTGGGCTCATCTTGACCCAGTGCTGAGATACATACGAGGAAAGTATCCTGAAGTCCACAACCTACATTTCATTTCAGATGGCCCAACTTCCCAGTATAGAAACAAAACATCTTTCTATCTAGCCTCCACTGTGCCCTTTATGCATGGATTTGAATGGGTGACCTGGAACTATACTGAGGCATCACATGGCAAAGGTGCACCAGATGGAGTTGGTGGGGCCTTGAAGAATCTTGCGGACAGAATTGTTTCTTATGGGACCAGTATTCCTGATGCAGACTCTCTGTATGAGCAGCTGAAGAACAATTCATCAGTGACTCTGTACAAAGTATCAGAGGAGAAAATAAAGGCCAGCCGCGAATTGGTTCCCCCCAACCTGAAAGCAGTTCCTGGGACACTGAAAATACACCAAGTGAGTCAACATTTATGTTAATTATATGATTAAATATGAAGAAATGTAGTTTAATAAGTAAATGTAGTTAAGTAGTATGTAGTTACAGAAGTTAAATAAATAAGTTAAATTATCCATGTAATTAACATGGAAAGCAGACCACACCAGTATCTGAAATAATCTCATAAAATATTGTATGTAACTGAGTCAATGTGTCTTTTTGAATTCCACCCTAACAGCTGACATCCACAAAACCAGGAGTCATAAATACACGGGAGGTGTCATGCTTTTGTGGAAAAAATTGCCAGTGCTTTTCTACAAATTGCCACATGTTCTCTGAGGAAAGAGATGAGGACCCTGACAGAACAGAGGCCACCATAGAGGTTGGACAGTGGGTCCTGGTTGAATACGATGGTGACTTGTTCCCTGGTACAGTCACACAGGTGAATTTAATTTCAAAATTTCTGTTAATGTGTGAATATTTCTCAGTTACATTACATTATAGTACATGCTGTCCTGCCAAAATTTGTAGAGGCTATATAAATGTTTTTAAAACAGATTGCTGAAGGGCAGTACGAAGTCGACACCATGAATTGTGCAGGGGAGAACCGCTTCTATGTACCAAGCATCAGATTTCCAGGAGAAAGGGTCTGGTACTATCGTCAGGACATACGGGACATAATCCCAGAACCACTTCCTGTCACCTCCTCTGCTAGACATTTCTGCATTTTACCTGACATATGGGCAAAACACAAGAAATGCTCATGAATGAGTTACAGTTTAGGGAAAACGTGATTGGTACAGAGCAGTCATTCCAGTTGTTTGTTCTAGTTGTTTGACCAACTCAAATCGAGTTGCTGCTATTCAAGTTCTTCACATTAAATTATTCTCAGAAAAAGTTTGTGTGGTTCAATGTCAGGACCAAATTGTTTTAGCTAAACTAAATTCTTTTTACAAGAGCACATGATGCTGTTAAATTTAAATGTTTCTCAGGACCACATGATGATATGTTACATTGAAATAGTTCTCATCACATGGTTGTATGTTTAACTAGAATGATAAAATGTATACTAATGGTTGTATAATTGTTAGTACTACAGTGTAGGCTACATGACATGATTCTTAAGAAGAGCACAAGATTGTAACTTGTTAACACAAGTCATGGTATTGTGATGATTACAATAAATGAGAAAATGAAACACTGTTTATGAAATAAATGTTCTTTTAAAAATTGTATGAGTTTTAAATATGTAATATAGGGTTAGGCATCAAACCCCTTTGTCAACAGTCAATGTTTGAGCTAAATATCATTTCCGAAACATTGATCCTCATTACCGAAATGACATTTTCATTACCGCAACATGTATATTTTTTACAAATTAAGCAATAATTAGATCATCATAATTTGTTTTAAAATGCATATACATATTATACAACACTGCTTATTTAAAGTCTGCTACATGACAAATGTGTATGGTATCTTTTAGTAAAATAATTAAATAAAAGAAATTGTAAGTCATCGCGCATGTTTCGGTAATGAGAGAAAATAAGGAAATTACAAAAAATAATAAATATGAAAAAGTAATATCTCCAGAGTTTAACATAGCTTTGAGCATGAGTAATAAGGGTCTACTTTAACATTAGCCAAAAATACACATTTTTAACCATATATTTAATGTAATTTCATGTTGCGGTAATGATAATTTTTTATGGACTTCATCTAAAAAATTAAAAAATTATATAGGAAATATTTTTTTAAATCTTCTAAAAATAATGGTTATAGTAAGTTCAGACCTCAATCTTATATGTGCAAAAAGAAAATTGGCTTCAAGGGCATTTTAAAAATTCTGATGCTAGACACCTGCTATATCTGGATTTCATGAGAATCACCCATCTGTACTCCGCATGTGCTTTCAGGAAAGGAGGAAAAATGAGGCACAACATGAGTATACAGTCTAAGACAATCATCTAAATCCATATGAATCGGAGAATACCATGTACTGAAACTGATTGAGATGATCACAGGATATATGTTTTTTTTTAATTCAATGGTAAAAAAGTTAATGAAAGCATTTGCAGAGTAGCAATAGAGATCACTGGTGATTCATTCACAATAAAACATGTCCATGCGAAAGCCATGAGTCAGGGCTTATCATTCACACACGCTGAGACCAGGGGATTTGAAGGAAGAAATCCTACTTTAACCTACATCCTACAAATCACATTTCAGAACAACAGCATGAAGGAACAAATATATTAAATATGCTAAAAGTGCAGCATGCACACTGTCTGTGAAATAAAATCCAAATCGGCACCGTTTATTTCTTAAAAGCATCTATTATGTTCAATAAAGGTTAATAATAAAGAAAAGAAAATCACTAAAGAAACAAAACCATGATTTTGATTTGTTTTGGTAATGTCATTTTCTCAGTAAAGTTGTGGTTTTATCTCACATTTACTGTTTTTTTTCAATCATATTTATTGAAATGTAGGATTCCATCACTTGTTCACCAATGGATGCTCTGCAGTGAATGGGTGCCGTCAGAATGAGAGTCCAAACAGCTGATAAAAACATCACAATAATCCACAAGTAATCCACTCCACTCCAGTCCATCAGTTAATGTCTTGAGAAGCAAAAAGCTGTGTTTGTATGAAACAAATCCATCATTAGGACCTTTTTAACTTAAAACCTTTGCTTCTGCCCTAAATATGAGTCCATAATCCCTAATCCCTAATAATTGTTCCTCAGGTTCATCTCCTGTTGTCTCCTGATTCAGAACAGACAACTTTTTCACTGGAGAAAATGTTATTATGGATTTTATTTAAAAAGGTCTTAATGATGTATTTGTTTCTTGCAAATATGCAGCTTTTGTCTTCTAAAGACATTAACTGATGGACTGGAGTGGAGTGGATTACTGTGATGTTTTTATCAGCTGTTTGAACTCTCATTCTGACGGCACCCATTCACTGCAGAGGATCCATAGCTGAGATGGCATGCTACATTTCTCCAGATCTGTCCAAAGCTTCCATAAAAATTGAGTTTATATGCAGAGTTATGTTTTAACTAAGTATAATGATACCAATTTTTTTTTTTTTAAATGCATACATCTTTATCTATTGCTAGTCTAGGTTGTAACAGCTGTTGCAACCGACTGGGGTGTTTTTGCGATTTTTGGGTTACTCTGACCTTTGCACATTTTTCAATTTCGATTTTTCAATACGTTATCGTCTTTTTTTTTGCATTGAAATGCATCACAAAGTGGGAACAACAAACAGGTAAAAAAAAAGTGCATTTCTTAGAACAAAGGGGAATTGTTTCTAAGTAAAATACTCACGCATTGCCTTCTTTACCACAACAACCTAATCCAATAAGAGATTTTTGGGGTGGATGAGAGCAAGAGCGAGAGAGAGAGAGTGCTTAGTGCTGAATGGACAGTGCTGAGAGTGAATGGGGATATCATGCCCAGCGGCCCATTCTGACATTAACACAGGCCCTTATGTACCCTGAGAGCCCGGCTAATGATGCGATCCCAGCACTGCCAAACAGAACCACTGGGGCTCTTAGAGGTGTGTGTGTGTGTGTGTGTGTGTGTGTGTTTACATCGCTTTAATGGCTCCAGCCAGCGTCATACACTCTCTGCACCCTCTCATCTCTGACACAGATGAACACTTCCAGAGAAATCCATTTTCCAATGTATGTGTTTATACATAGTTACTCTATTAGAGAGAAAGAGGTAAAACAAACATCAAAATAAAGAAGGAGGAATGTAAAAAAGATATTTTTAACTGCAGAATGGACTACTGTGTCACTAACTGAATTTCAGTTTACTATATATTATTTTAGGTGGATGATAGTGTAAAACATTTAACTACAAAATATAACAATACTTGCCCTGCTGATTGATTGCATTAAGTCTCGTATTACAAGAAATGTTGTAAACATTTCTCATTAAATATAATTTATGCAATAAAGCAGACGCTTTTATCCAAAGCGACTTACAGTGCATTCATTCAGGCTAACATTTTACCTAATTTGCATACGTTTCAAGAACAGAAATTGGATAAAGCCGGATTCAAAATTCTTGTTTGGTTTTATTGCAATATTAGAATTAAAAGTTTTTACATAATACATTTTGGATCTCTTTTATCGCTCCATAAATCTAAATCAACAGCCCTCAAAAAAAAAAAAAAAAAAAAAGTGAATCATGTTTTTAGTTATAAAAAACATAGATAAAACTAAAACTGCAATTAATAAAAAAAAAAAACACTACTTTTTACTGTATTCTGTGTACGTATAACTGTATACATTTTAAACTAATATGAGAAAAACTACGCCATATACAGTGTTCCCACATTTGAACAATTTATTTCCGTGACTTTTCCATGACCTTTTCAGATGTTTGTGGTTACTGGATAAGGATTTTCATATATTATAATATTATAATTTTTATTCAGACTCATTTACTAACTACTTGGAAAGAGCCTCGAAATTAAGCTCCATAGTTTGTGATGATGTTTTATATATACAGTTTATTATACGTTTACATTTTTTTTCCACACACACACACACACACACACGCCAAGCCAATAAAATACTGTAAAGAACAATATAATTAATGGCATATTCGCTACAGAAAGGTCCACTTTATGGAAGTCCGTGCATGCTTAATTCAGCAAAATAACCAGGAAATAAACCTAACCATAAAACAATAATATAATAAATTAAATCAAAGGTAAATATAATTGATATTAATTGCACGTCATAGCCACATGGAAACGAAAGGTCAAGTTGAACACTCTGTATTGTAAGATTTAAATAAATATAGGTCATAAAACGCATACAGAAAATTATTATACATACTTTATAGTTGAGAAATAGAAAGAATAGTATGCTATTTTGAACTTTCCTCCTCACACGCACTGTTTACAGGCACACACACCAGAGGAAAGTCCATTAGCCCTTGTGATCAGGGACAACCGTTGCACAAATTATGGTGACAGCCATTAGCGCGAACCGGAGAGCGAGAACACCTGGACACATCTGTTCATCAACAGCACAAACCTTGAGAGAAGCTTTCCAGCTCAGCCCGCAAACCAGCGCGAGCAGGATCTGCTCTGTTTATTTGACAAAGCCGTCTGCTGCACGGCCTGCCTGGTTTGTTTGAAATGTCAGATGTGCGGCTTCTCGAGTTGGGGTCGAGAGACAGCCCTCCGAGGACGACACGAGACGCATAACGAATTAGATGGAGAGCGATTGAGTGTGAAATGAATGGAAGCGATTTGAAGAATCATTCATGTCTGAAGCACAAACGGTTTAATTCAACGAGTAACATGACTAAGTTTCATACAAACCAAAAGTATGAGCATTATTAATAGTGATGTTTGACTTAATAGATGTAAAGAAGCTTTCAGAAACATCCAGTCACTTTGTTAAATTTATCTTTTTTTATTGCAGTGGTGGCTACAAAAATAGCTACAGTAACAATCTTTGTGCTGAAACTATGGTTTATTGGGATTTATTACACGGCTCTGTGGAATACTTGATTCTGATTGGTCAGTCGTGTCATTGACATGGTATGTTATCCCTTGATAACAACTGTTAAAAGATGATAACACAGGCTTATCCAGGTAACTGAAGTCGGCACAATACTCTTGCCAGGAATTTTTTTTTTAACTGTACCGTATCCCTTAAATGTTAATCTGGTTTGAACTTGCCGCTTGCTCAAAACGGTGTTCACGGAAGCTTTGCGTTAAAAATATATTTCAACTCAAATCAATATTTTGTCTTTATTTACTTATGTTCCAAGTAGCCATGTAATAAGAGGGATAATGTACATCTCGCCGGTTATTAACGCTGAATAATCCCCTTAAGGGATGGGATATTCATATTGAATTGTATTATATCATTAACGTAGACAGGCATTAAACATGTTAAAGGAGAAACTGAATATAATTAGAGTATTTTTTGATTAAGCTATAGCAACTGTGCATTTATACTAGACTACTGTTTTCCATGCAAATACCACAAAAACCATATCATTGCATTTTTACCATGGTTTTGAGACATAGACATAATATAAGATTATAACAATAATACTATTATTATTTCATATATATATATATATATATATATATATATATATATATATATATATATATATATATATATATATATATATATATATATATAGATAGATAGATAGATATCTATATATCTATATATATCTATATATATAGATATATATATATAGATATATAGATATATCTATATCTATATATATATATATATGGGGTCTGATAAGAGGAAAGATCAAATAAAGCTTGTATTTGTTTCCATTTGAAGATAAACTATGACTATATTAAACAATCACTCTAACTAGCGATGCATTGTATGATTTTAAATTCCTTTGGATTCAAATGGATCATATATTCATTTGTACAATAAAGTGATCACATAAAACTCTGAAGATGATATAAAAATCTGAAATGTCATTAAAGATGATGAAAGCCATTGCAACGGCCAGCGTTATATAAAAACACATGATTAAACCGGGGGCTTGGGTCAGGGTGGGTCTTTGGATGGTTTGATGCAGGACAGATGAGGACAATGTTTCTGTTGGTATGAATGACATTAGCTTTTAATCAATCAATCTCACAGCACTAACCCTCATCCAATAGGTCAACCTTAGCGTCCCGTTACGTAACGGCGAGACATAAGAGCAGGACGGCAGCTGAGGTCCTTTCCACTGCTGCCAGTCGAGGTGCCAGCTGTCATATGAGTGGGCATCGCGAATGGGACGCCGTTTACTCGCTCTATAAAGTTACATAACGGTGAACTGAGGATGTTATGTACGGTAGAATTAGGAGAGTCATGATGTGATCAAATCAAACAAAATGATTAAAGCGTGAAATACGAATTAGTGTAGTTTGCTGTATGAAAAGTTTGATTGCATGATTCCTTTATCCTTTGGATGTCATTAGTCTAAATAAATTGAATAATTTCACGGTTAACTGTGAAACGTTACTATATAAGATGTCTAACTTTAATATCCGCAACTAAATATAATTTCAAGGTTAATGAAAATAAATTTGCAATGCTTCATTAATTGTTTCTTAATTTGCATGTGTTGAGAGGATTTGCAACACTGTTGTCAAACTGATGAAGATGTTTTCTTCATCGGCTGGTCTAATCAGTGAATGAAAACATCTACATTTCCATTAAGCCAGTTTTCTCAATGGTTTCACAGTGACAGATGAACGTTTTTGGACAGGTTTTGGCTAGAAACAACAAATTCTCAATGCTAAAGGGGATGTATGAGTGTTTCTTTCAGGTCCTGTACAGATGGATCACATCTGTGAAGGAAGTACAGATCCCCTGCATGCCATCTTTCCCTCTATCTTCACTCTCTCTCTCTTTTCCTTTTCTCCCTTGCAGTGAGAAGAACAGGGAGAGATGTTGCATAAAAATCCCTATAATGTTTTTAATCGCCTCCAATAAAATTGTTAAAGCAACATGAAAGCGAACTAAGCAAACACATAAATTGCTTTATCCATGTTAGTCTGCGAAACAATTCTGCGCATTACAATGGTGCATATCTGCACACGCACACACATAAACAACGGCTAAGTGTGCTTAACATTGTAAAGCATGGAACTTGTTGAAAATAAAAACAATGTTGTCTTTGTTTCTGCTACAATGTCTTCAGTGTTTAATAGATGTATCTTTACTATCTGTTAAATGTCATGCAGAAACAAGCCTTGGGAGAAACATTAAACAAACAGAATAATTTGTACAATGGTCTTTCAATGCATACCAAAACATCACTTAATATAAGCAAAACTGGGTTAAAGAAGCCACAAAAAGCAAACGCTAAATTTTCCCATGAAAATGCATTATGAAAAAAGGCAAGATAAATATTATGAATGCAGAAATCAATTATATCATTTGATAGTTATATATCGACCACAAATTACACCTTAAATACGCAATTAGTTATTTTTTGTAATTTAGCTACTTGTCTTTAGCTTAGGAAGTTTTAACGTCGTAATGAAATGGAAGTAGCGACAGATTTTTTCTTCTATATTGTGAAGTACATCTTACAGTATTATAAAAAAAACATAGGGCGGTACTTCGTTCTATGCAGCGGTCATTGATTGGATGTTGAGATATGGGCGTGGCACTCAAAAGTGAAGGGGCGGGGCTTAAATGCTACTGCATGCTATTGATAGTGGATTATGGAAAAAAATACAGGGTGGGACTTGGCTCTGCGTAATGGTTTTTGATTGTATGTTCAAATGTGGGCGGGGCTCTCAAATGGAGGGGCGGGGTTTAAAAGCTACTTCATGCTATAATGCATGCTATTTCTATGTGTAATGCTTCAATGCTGTCTGTACTTTACTTTAGGATTTGCTTGTAGCTTGGTAAGTTTTAATGCCACAATGAAACGGAAATAGTGAGACATCTTTCGTTCTGTAATGTGATTGGAGTATAACAGAACAGATTATCGATTTTTTTTTTTTTTAAGTAGAGTGGGACTTGGTTCTACGTAGCAACAGTTGATTAGATGCTGAGATGTGGGTGTTGCAACTCAAAAGTAGAGGGGCGTGGCTTAAGCAGATTTGATTATCGAAGACATTTTGAAATGTGCCAAAACCCACAGATGAATTGTTCAAATTAGCTCCATTACTTGTATTTAGATAAGACTACATGCCGAATTCCTTCCACTACTGTACCTTCCCTAAGTGATCAACAGATCTATGCACTTTTTGTGTTTTTACTGCGATCAGAGTCAGATCTAGCAGCGGTGGGCATAAGTCAGCAGCAGTTCTCACGGTATCTGTCAACTTCTGACGCACAGCAGGAGCCGGTTTCTCACGCGAGCTCTGACGGTGGACCTGTGACTGCGCGGTTTCACATTATTAGGCGAGCTACACGCTTAACTCGGCTAACGAGCGTCCAAAAAACACTTCCAGCTGTAATGGTCACAATTGCGTATGCAATTATCTGATGTGAAACGCAAATGCAGACAGAACCATCAAAGTTGGTGATGGCAGCCAAGGTGCGAGCTGTAGCAACATGTCAACGAAGCAACTTTGTGTGTTTCTTGGCTGCAGTTAAAATCTTCCAGCTGCCGTTTCATTGTTTCCTCTGAGAAGCCGGTGGTAAAATGAAACTCCAGCTGTTATCAAAGCCTCATAAAATGCTTTTGCGTCAGGAGTCCCCTCAGGATACGTAGGGGGTTCGAATGCAGAGTTTGCCATGATAACAGGAACTCAAGTGTTGAGATAAAGAGATTAGTCACTATTAATGAGGTAAATTCACACGGTTTTTAAGATGCTTTCTCAGAGACTCACAAACATGGAGAGGATTGTTATCATCTGGTTCATGTTATTTAACGCTTCTGAACATTTAGAAGAAAAACATTCATCAGACATAATTTTATTTATAAAGAAGAGATGGAAAATTGTTTAAAACTAGGTAAAAACTGCACTGTAAAAATTATTTTGTAAATCAAATCAGATTATTGCAGCATGTTTTACAAAGAAAATAAAATTTCAATCTTTCTACTTCAAAATGTCATGTTTAATTCAATGTCTCGCTTCTTAGTAAAGAATTGTTTATTGTATAGACCATATTCATGAAACATAAGAAGAATCAATAATGAAAATAGTGATTAAATTGCATTAAATTCAATGTGACAATTTCCTTTTTTAAGAATAATTTATTTATTATAATTATGGGTATGATATGTCCCAGTTTGATTTATTTAGCTATCCTCACTTATCTAAATTAACTATAGTGTGAGAATAATTTTACCCACTAGTAAAAAAAATATAAAAAATTATACCTTGTGTATGAATAATTTTATATATAAAAAAAATTAATATAAAATATACAATATAAATAAAATGTTGAAAAATAAAAAACTATTTAATTAAAATTAATTGCACTAATTGAAATTAAATTGGCAGCCCTAATTACAATGAATCCAGATGCTTTGGGAAAAATTACAGTTATCAATACTGTTCAGCACTATTTTGTTTGTTGACTACTGTGTAACTTTTTGAGCAAACGTTCTAGAAACTTTCCAGAGTAACTTTGCTTCCCACTAATTCAAATATACTTAGAAAAAGGTAAACCATCTCTCAAATCCATAAACCCGAATGCAAGAACGCAAGAGAGAGACGGACTGACAAACAGACAGATGCACAGACAGACACCGTTTTTGTCATCGACTGGCTCAGCTATGTAACTTCCCCCATCACTACACCATCTGCCGTCCATATTTTGGAAACTAAAACACACCACTGAGTGAGTTAACAAGACAGGCCTTGTCTGGGACCGGCCGCTCATCTGGGCAGCAGTGGGGAGCTCCTGGAGAGAGGTGCGCTGGAGCCCAGCCAGCTCAGGTTAAAATAACACTCAAAAACATGTGACAAACACACACCTACTGAGAGAACACCAGTGAGTGTGCACTAGGGCTGGGAGATGCAGGAAAAAAATGTTTCTTTTTTTTTTTCAGCCTTTGGGGTAATTCGCCAAATATTTATGCACTTTCTTTGAAATGGTTAATTTTTTAGTTGTCAAATAGATGTAAAATCTTTAATTACTCAACTGGATTAGAAATGTTTAAATTAAAATAAAGAAAATAAAAAAAAATTACAAATTACTGTCAAATATTTCACTGAATAATTTTCATTCATACACATCGGTAAAATAATGCACAGTAAATAATAACAATAAATAATAATATGTTAAATCTTTCATTAGTAAACTGGATTAGTAATGTATAATTAGTGAAAAAAATGATAGAATAAAATAATACCTAGTAACAGCAATACATAATTAGAGGTAATATCTTTAATTATTAGGCTAAATTGGATTATTAATGTTCAATTAGTAAAAAAAAAAAAAAAAGTAGCTAAAAATAACCATTAAACCAAAAAACATTTTCTTTCATGCACATCATCAGAAAATACATTGTAAATAATAGCAGTAAATAATTAGACATTTGATTTTCTGAGATCATGTTTATATGATAGTCGGAGTCCCACAAGGGTCAATTCTTGCACCGCTCTTGTTTAGCCTCTATATGCTCCCACTAAGTCAAATAATGAGAAGGAACCAAATATGCATATCAGTGCTATGCTGATGATACAAAGGTTTACCTAGCCTTATCTCCAAATGACTACAGCCCTATTGACTCCCTCTGCCAAAGCATTGATGAAATTAATAGTTGGATGTGCCAGAACTTTCTGCAGTTAAACAAGGAAAAAACTGTCCTTGTTTTTGCATTTGGGAACAAAGATGAAGTTTTCAAGGTGAATGCATGCCTTGACTCTAGGGGTCATACAACTAAAAATCAAGTCAGGAATCTTGGTGTGATTCTGGAGACAGACCTTAGTTTCAGTAGCCATGTCAAAGCAGTAACTAAATCAGCATACTATCATTTAAAAAACATTGCAAGAATTAGATTTTTTTTTTTCAACCAAGACTTGGAGAAACTTGTTCATGTCTTTATTACCTGTGCTATATAAGTAAACTTGCCTTGCCTTATACAATTATTATTCTTTTTTTTTAATTGAGCGATGCAAACAAATAATTTAATCAGTTCAATGAAACGGTGTTTGATTCAGCTGATTCCCAGAAATGAATCAAACTGTACTGCCATTTTTGTATGTTTGTGCGTCTAAATATTGCTTAAGTTTATAATCACCAACAACATCACTAGAAATATATTGTGAATACTCAATGTGCATCACCCAGACAAAGTACAGACCATAGTCCTCACTTCTTGGCATCTCATACGCCGTAATAAGCGTCTTAGTCAAAAACACTACATTTCCAGAAGCCTTTGAACAGCTTGTATTCTCATGACACACTTTTACAGCAGCTGAGGGTTTCTGGCATGTGTCCGTCCTGCAGTTTATTTGGATTGACATATGTAGAACAGTTAATGTCATTTGTTTTGTTTTTTCACTCGCTCCGTTTGCGCCAGCCGCGCACCTGGTTCAGATCGAAGCGGGGAGAAACCGTGCAGTTTCGTTCTAGCTTGTTTGGAAAGAGTCAAACTGCTAGCATTTTTAAAATGGATGAGGTTTTTGGCAGCCGTCTGCACAGGCAAGACAGCTGAGGCTACACATTCCAGTCCTGGCATGGTCCGACTGGACGCGAGGCCTCTTACAAGCAAAATACTGCACGGTCGACGTCAAAGATCCCTCTGTCTGCTACTGCAGCGCAGACCAGACCAATTAGAGCGAGAGGGAGCAAAGAAGTGTAGACGAAGGCCTGCAGGAAGGAAAAACAACCCTCAGCGTGTCGAGTGCTCTAGTGTAGATTTAAAATCTCTCAGCCCAGCTACTGCAGGTCAGGCCAGAACCACAAGGGACGGCACAAGGTCCACTTCAGACAGGAAACCATTACCTTCAGGCCACATCGTCTGCTGTAAGTGAGCTCAAGCGCTTGGCATTTCCCAGATCTCATTGCTTTAAGAGGTTTATTATCAACAATGGCGGACAGAAAAGTCCCATCTACTAACCTCGTATCTCTAGTGGGTTGCATGGGAAACGGACCCCCTAAAAAAAAAAAAAAAAAGCCCATGGCACAGAAACATACTCCTGGTCTCTATGGATCTCCATTTGCGTCATCCCTCAAATAGCTTCATGCACACCCTTTCTTCTCCTCCAGAAATCCAATACGTTATCCTTTCCTCCATCACAAAAGAAACAGGAACATCTTAAATTCTCAGGCCACTAAAAATGCCACTGTTTTTCTACTTCTGCGGAGGAGGGGGGAACAGCGGAGGACCCTGCATTTAATCAATCGGAGAAAAGATGTGACAAAAGTGACAAATGCATTTCTCTTTTAAGTCAATGTGGCACCAAAGTAGACCCTTTTTGTTTCTTAATGCTCTTTCTGACCAAATTTTTTTTTAACGTTTCGTTCATTAGAATGACATGAAACTTGCTATGTGCTAACTTGCACTTGCAAACACACACACACAAATTATGGGAATGATTTGAAAAAGTTAAATGGTCTTGAAAAAAAAAAAATTGTCGCCGTCAAAAATGAGTACACTGAAAATGAATGGGAAATTAATTTAATCTAGTGGTAACATTGGGTATGACTCCCAAACAAAATCTTACTTTTTTACGATATCAACCTTAAATTTGAAACACAGCTTGTTTAGCCTTTTGCATTTGATCTTCTTGCATTTTAGAGTAAAACTATATATTTATATCATGCAAAATTAGAAAATAGTACTTTTGTGCATTTATCTTAACAATAAATTAAAGCTCCTATAACTTTATAGCAAAATCTTTATAAAAAAAAGTCACAATTTTAAATACATTAAATAAAATAAAACATCCAACCAAAATATAGTACATTGATTTCACTTTAATTTAAACCTGTGTCATTTCTGACTGGCACATGAGGAGCACCTGAGGGTTAATACATTCATTGCATTTCCTTGGTTCTCAGAAGCAGATGCAAACTTCCATCCACCTTATTTTGCAGCCCAAAGTCAACTATTTTCACTGAACGTGCAACACTTCTGGTCTATTAGCCATATAGGTAACTTTGCTAGATTTTCAATGTTAATAGCTGTGGAAACATCAATGAACAGTCTGTGAAAAAGGTCTATCCTTTACATTTTTATCTTTTTAAATATCCTGTTTGACTCCAAAATACGTCACATTACTGAAGCAAAATGGGTTGAATGTTATTATTTCTGCACATGACATGCCGGAAAGCGATGTATTGGGTCACTCAACCAAACAGAGCAATGTTTCTGAAGCACTAGAGAGCCAGTGTTTACACTCATGCATGTCAATCTACAGTATGAATGTCTTGAGCCCTATGCACACTTTAAGACTTTTTCATATTCAAAGTCTGCCAGAAAGCATCCTAGATTGTAGTTGACTTGCAAGCGCACTGGTGAGACAAGCAATGAATAACTGGCACATTTTTTTAAATTTGAATTCGCGAGAAATTGAATGAACAAGAATTCTAAATATTTCAATGAACATAACTTGTCTTAGTGTGTGCTTGACTTGTCTTTGCACAAGTCAAGTAAAGAATCTGTTTAAGACCAAGTAAAGAACATTCAAGTAATAAATGGGAGGGAAGACAATCCATCATGTTCATGTATGTTCTCTAAATGCAAATGCCACAACCAGCTGGATTAGCAACACTTCAAAGTTTGAAAATACAACTTTGAACAGATTTCCAGTCATTTCTTATTCATTTTACAAAAAAGAAACTTAACTAGAGTATGTAAATAACTTTTACTGTAGCTTCGGCACCAAACTGATGTTTTTCCTCACTATTTGTGTCGTTTTCCATTGCAAATGTCAAAATTTATGAAGTGAATTAATGATTTAAAAAGAACAAATATCGGCCAATCAACTTAATTCAAATAGAAACCTAATTTGTATACCCCATTGACATATTTGTTCTTGTTTTTAGCACAAACTTACTTCATTTTGTTACATTTCTCAAAATATCTCCATATCTTCTTCATTTCGCATCTCAAGCAAATGTTTCTTTATTTAATGACGTTAAGGTATTTGTATGGCAAAAAACAAGACAAAAATCCTCAGAAAGGTATTCGTTTTTTGCCATGACTTTATGAATTTCAGACTTTCTGCTCCAATTCTAAAGCATTCATTTCTGGAATTAAGTCTTTTTTACGACCCACAGAATCACTGATTAAACTGGGACAGGACAAAATGACTCACTTCCCCTTTAAGAGCAGATTTAAATACTCTCGGCTCTGCCCAGAGGCTCTGGCTCATGCCGAACAGCTCTTCCAGGCAGCCCTGGGCTAATCGCAATTCACTGACCCGCTACAGGCTACTAAAGACTCCATGCGGTGAGGTGTTTAGCTGAAACAGCTCCTCGTGCCATTAAACGGGGGTTTTCCATGAACACCGTCCTCTGGAGACCTGTGCTTAAATGCAGGCACATGCAGAGAGCAACGCTTCAGTTTACCACCCAGAAACACTCTTTAATAACCTTCAATCATCTGGAGCTCTAGTTAGCTTGAGAACTAAAGGTCCAAAGTGCAAGTACTGTCTGCTTTGTACTGTATCAGATTGAGAAGCTCAGGCCACACTGTTCATAAACTCGACACTGGGACACGTTTATTAAAATCCCAACTCCACATAAGGTTATTCAAGTCTATACAAAGACAAGAGGGCGAAGACGTTTCAGCCTCGTTCTCAGTCCATTTGAAGAACGTTATGTAACTCACTTCGCAAAGCGATGCTCATAATGGGAATGATTTTCTGTCCATCACTGAAAGCGCCCAGGGCATGTGCTCTACTGAGTGGATGACAGATAATGGCCACAGTCGCTCTGAGCTCACTTCCTGTTTATGAACCAACCCCCCAAATGAGAAGATTTACTAATGCGAGTTTGATGCTCGGTTCAAATAAGAATTCACTTATTTGTTGTACATTTACATCAGTAACATTTTACAATTACATCTTTTCTGTAGCTCTGACAGTAGAGTGTGATGCTAACATACAATAGTCAATGTGATAATATATAAAAAATAATATGATAACAAATACCTGTCTGCAATAACAGTCAGCATAACAGAAGTGAATGACACCGGAAGTCTTTGCAAAGTCAAGTAACAAATGCACCGCTTTTATGTTAAAAATAAGAGCGTGCCGTGATGTCAGGAGCATGCAAACATGCAAATTAACATCAAATCGACTTCCCCAATATGTGATCACTTCCATGTTTTCATAACAATTGCAAACTGAACCAAAGTTAACAGAGTTCCTGTCGCAGAAACAGCTTTCGCACCACCTAAACTCTGACGTCAAACAGACACCGAAAGCTTGTCTTTGTACACGAGGTGCACACTGTTCTGTGTGGACCATTAAGACACACAGGTTATTGTCAGAGCAGACAGCCGGGACGCCGGGACGCCGGGAACAGCGCAGGGGTCACACACTGGTATGTTTACACACCCAGACCACACAGATAAAACAACTGCACATAAACCGCTATAGGAGCTAATATCACTCCAGACATCACACATGTGCACCAGGTGTGTGTGTGTGTTACAGAACATGAAAAAACACACTCACGAGTCTGTGTTCTTGTCCATTTCACAAGTGTTGCACCAACAATGCATTGATTCATCACAAATGTTGTTCCTTTTAAGGTTCCCGTAGGAAAAAGGTCCCTAATGCATTAATTATGTGGCCACTAGGGGGTGCAGACTAAATACTCAAGAGACCAAACCAGCAAAAAGGCCAACTACTCTGTGAAAACACTAAATGTCCAGTGAGGATAGCAAAGGAAGAAATATTTAATTCATACAAAATTCATCCATTGACTAAAGTGAGTTACAGTGCAAGATATGACACTTCATTTATAATCACTATATGATTTAATGCAAAACTTGAAATGCCAGTTCATCTTATTGTCACATAAATCAAATCCTGTAAACAGGACAAAAAGACGAGCAAATGTGACTACAATATTTGCAATTTGTTTAACAATTATTCAGCACCATGCTTAACGATAGCCAATGATTTGGACATTATTTTTCAATAACTAGATAATTTCAGCTTAATATTTTGTGTACTCAGCTAATCTAAACATTAGTAGTGGATAGTGCAGGCTGTATCCTAACAATGCACTATAAATTAAAAAATGAAAAAAAAAAAATATTATTTTATATGTAATAATTTTAATCTCTCTCTTTCTCTACACACACACTTATTTTTTTTATTCAAATTGCAAAAAAATAAAAAAATACTTTGATGAACAAAAATGTATAGAAATAAGGTGACTAATCATGTTACGTTCTTTTAAGGTACATAGCTTAAGAAACGTACAGCTTTACTGTAGCAAAATACCATGACATCCTGTTGACAAGCCAAATCGTGCTACACACAGTCCTCTGTGTGTATGTAAAATATCTCTAAGACACATCAACACATTAACTTCAAAATCAAATAAACTTGTACATGCTTCTGCAACCCAGTTGTGCAGAAATCTCCACTGTAGTCCATATGCATGCTAGTTCTGTGAGATTTTCATATTTGTGCTATAATGCAATGCATGAAAAATCAAAAACACACCAAACAGAGTACAAGAGGTCAAAGTTCATTGCTTTAGCCATGAGCTTTTCCTTCCAATATTGTCATACAAGAAATTTAAGAATGCATGCTTAAGTGAAAGTGTTCCAAGTATCCAAGTAAGTGGCAGGAAAAACGAAAACCTCTGAAAAAACACAACCAACAGAAATACATTTTCATAGATTTATGATCATGTAATAAGAGGTAACACTTTAACCTGCTTTATGGTTTTGCAATTCCTTACAGCAGCAGTAAGTGCATGCAGTTCATAAGTAGCACTACTATAATTTATGCAAACTAACGTGTGACCGATTTTTTATTAATATGATCAATAGCAGCAAAAGCAATATTAAGACAGTCTTGTTTTTAAACAGCTGCTTAATTTTCTAGTTCAGGAGCAATACAGCCAAACAGTGTTTAAAGCGCGTCATTATTGTTCTCCTTGCGATCGAAAGCGCCAGGAATAATAACAATGTCTTGTTTAAATCCGCTAATACACGAGCAGTTACAGTAAACGATCATGTTCGGACTTCTACAGACGCGCGCTACCGTTCCGATGTGTCGTTTGCGATCGATGGCAGCTCTATCATTAAAGAGGACGTACCTGGTCTCTCTGCAAACAGGGCAGCGATGTCCGCCTGTGAGATTTGCTCCTGGGCTGGCCGTGCTGTGCCATGTCTGACGAGACTACGGAGCTGGACCTCCTGCGCCTCTTAAATACCGGAATATCTCCCCTCGATCCCTCCCGGTGTGATGCGCCCTGCTCCGGCAGCAGCCTGTCCGCATACCTCGCCAGCAGGACCCCCAGCACCCCGAGCAGGTACGCCAGGTAGGGTCTCCAGCTGGCGCGCACCTTCTGCAGAGACAGCAACGATACGGTCCTGATGATGCTGATGAAGAGGAGCACGGAGATGCCCTGACCCAGACGCACCACCATGAGCGCCCCGCTGGCCAGGCAGGCGAGCAGCACCAGCGCGGTGGCCGTGAATGAGTACAGCTGCTGCGCATCCAACAGCGACTGCGCCGCCGCTTCGCCCAGATGGCACACGGTGAGCAGGAACACGGCCGTGCGGATGAGCACCCCGCAGCGGAGCAGATACACACCCACCCAGAAGAAGGCACACACGAGCGTGAAGACGGGTGAGAGCAGCTGCCACACGAGCTCCACGAGCGTCACCAAGTGAGAGCCAGAGTGCGCGTGTGCGCGCTCCGCGTCCCAGTCCGCGGACTGAGCGAGCAGCGCGAGCAGCACGGACAGTGAAGCGACGCACACGGCCGAGGAGAGGCTCCTACGGCTCCACACGAGAGCAAAGCACGAGTGCCAGCAGTCCTGCTCCACGGGAGTGACACAAGTGCGCACATAGCCGTTGCGCACGGATTCCAGTGCCATCGGTCACGGGAGAGCACGCGTACGCGCTCGCGCACACACGCATTAATGCGCAGAGCCGCTGTTCCTTCACACGTGGGCCAGTGACTCTCGGACTGGGAGACTTCAAAGCATCCTCGGAGTAAAGTGAAGTCGGGGTGCGTGGAGGAGAAAAGCAAGCCCCTTTTCTTTGCAATGCGTAAAATCCCCCATCGTCTTACAATCCAGTCAAGCGGAACGAGGAATTCCTGATGTTTCTAGGCCACCACCATCCTGCTCCTCCACCTCATCAGTGATCTCTCTCTCTCTCCCTCGCGCTCCCTCTGTTTGTTTCTCTCGCGTGCTCTCGGATTATTTCCCCTCTTGGATCATTTTCACGCGTGGAAACTCTCGCTGCACAAAGATTTCCGTGACTTTTGGATCGTACTGGCCAGTGTCCCGTGGCTCGCGAGGCGGTCCCTAAACAGAGAGAGCGCGCGCTGCTCCGTGTGCCGATCAGACCCGATTCAGATTATCAGTCAGTTGGTTTATTGATTTCAGCTGCTCGCGTCCATGTGCTTTCTCCCGTTTTTTTTTTTTTTTTTTTTATAACTCACCTACATTGACGTCATCATCCTTTCCGTACGTGGGGTACGTTTAAATGGCGGGAAATAAATGATTCACACTTGAAATAAAGGAAACAACATACTTTTTAAAACCTAAATAATAGACAACTATTTTTTATGTGCATGCTGTGCAAAAGGTGAAATGGCACTGTGAACCCTTAAAACAGCTTGAATATATTTTTCCCAACTGCAGTAAACTATTAAAGTACATTTAACCAAAAATCACAGCTTTCTTGACTATAATTGTTAATTATTTGTTTTATGACTGAATTTTTTTAATGATAATATTTTAGCAGATTCAATTAAGGATTTATATACAAACAATAATTTATTAGCCCCATTTATGAAGAATGTTTAAAAAAAATAAAAAAAATAAATAAATGTGTGTATCTGATTTTATCTCACTTTGGTTTAGTTTTTGCTGACTGGTTTTTCATTTACAGTTAATTTTATATTTTTTGCATTAAGTTATAACCACAATTCCTTTCAATATCAAACAAAAATGTATAAAATTAATAATCTATCAGCCCCAGACTCTAAGATAAATTTTTCATTAATTTGATCAAAGTTTTTTCTTCTGTATTGGTTCCTGCAGAGTCTAAATTTCATGTTCATTACCAGCGTCAAACAAAATTCAAATGAAAGTCACTAGTTTTTCTGCTGTTTTAATTAAGACTTTGTGTGCTTTTCCGCAAACTTATGTTATTAGCCCCAGATATGTAGTATTATTTCATATTTTTATGTGTTTATTTTCTTCAATCCTTCTTCAGTATCAGTTCTCGGTGACTTTACAGTAAAAATGTACAGTTGTTAACATTTGCATATCAATGCACCATCAAGATCAAACAAAAATCATATGACCATCAATCATTTGGTTTTCCTGGCTATTAGTTCTAGCGGAGCAATTTTCCTGTAATATATTAGTGACTACTTAACATTTACTGGTAAACACGACTCCCTATTGTTGCATGAGTGAGATCAAACAAAAAAAAACAATTAATGATGGCATTCCCAATCTGGTTGCCATTCACACAGGAGCTCGCAGTGTGCGCAGAATTCCCAGGAGGAAAAAAAACAGTTCCTTAACTAAGGACCATCTCTCTGCTGGCTGGACAGAAACTTGCAGCTGAGACATTTTAAGAGTCTGATGGATGTCCACATCCCACGGTGACGCTCTGAGTTTCCCGGCCTCCCGCCGATGAGGAGCAGCTGAGGGAATGTGGGAGCGCTTGTTTGGAAAGCTGCAGAAGCAACAGTGTCTTCCGGTCTCGGCTCCTGGGTCAGTCGAGGGCCATCTAATATTAAGTCCTTGCGTCATGTCCTCCAAACAGCAAAATAAAGATAAGGATATAAATTGCAGGGAAAAATCCTAAGCGGGAACACAGCAGAGCCAGTTCTAAGGATAAGGAAATGCCCCTGTAAAAACAAATGCCTAAATCCTGTTAGGTCATTATAGGTTAATGCAATAAATTAAAAATATGGTAAAGGAAAAGCTCTATGGAATAATATAAATGGTATAAAGGAGCTTAAGTGGTCTTAAAATGCAGAAAGCCAAGATTATCATTGAGGTATTATTATAGTTTTTGCTAATATTTCTATATTTTCTGTTTTAGTTAATATTTTAGTATTTTATTGTGCTTTTGTCATTTTTATTTTTTAGTTTACTATATATATATATTTATGTTTCTTCAATATATCACAACATATTCCTAGTTAAAAAATAATTACTTGAAATGCCGACGCCATTCCCAGGTTTGCCACTAAGGGGCACTACTTTTTCCACGCGATAAGATGCAATGACCAAATATTTAACTTTTTGTCCTCTCTAAATGTCTAAATGTTTTCTGCTCACCTTAATAACGAATCCAGATTGATTTCTAAAATGCATTAATGTGAGGCTATTTCCAGCCTGTTTAGTTATGATTGTGTCTCACGACGCGCTCAAACAGTCATTTCCATCGGAAAGATGCGCTCAAGCCAAAGTTATACATGAGAAAAGAAAAATTGTACGCAGGCTTGGAGGTGTTTACACTTAAATCTATTTGCAAGTCTCAAAGTGCCAGTCTGAAACATCTCGCCCAGCCTGTGATAAATAATCAGACACTCTGGGTTCAGGGCTTGCTGCAGAAAAAGCTGAAATATAAGCATGAAACTGTGTGGGGGAACTTAAACATGTGAGTCCAAAATGCATTACAGGTGGAGCGATTGGGGATTAAGTCTGGGAGAAGATTCAATTTTCCCTCCTAGTACATCAGCTCTAGCATAAACCCCGGCTTGGCACAAGATGCCAAGTATAAAAGCATAATTTCACCTCCACCCCGCGCGCTCCTCGCTGCTCTCTAGACACACTCCTGTGGTTAGGATCTGAATGGAGAATGTTCTGTATGCAGAGAGCCGTCCTCCGGGAACGCTGGGATGGAATTGTGGGATACTGTCACTGCACGGGCTGGGTTTTCAGCGATCTGCCTGAACATTTACATAATGTCATTTGAAACATGGATTGTGTTTGTCAAGCACGTTGCTATTTCTAAGAGTTGTGCTTGTTTAATGTTTAGTTGAAAAAGCAAGAGCATCGAATGCATGGACGCCATGAACCTCAGCTAAAACAAGCAATTCACAGTCCTGGCCTTTCATAAAGGCACATATATATATAGTGCTTTATACAATACAGATTGTTTCAAAGCAGTTTCACAGTTAGTGTTAATGTTGCAAAATGCTTCAGAAATCGATTTAAGCTAGAAGCAGCTCTACAGAAGACAATGGTGCCATTATTCAGCTCAGTTCAGCGTTGATTCAACTCAGTTCAATAAGTATCGATGTTGCAAAGAGACTGCAAAACATGCCAAAAGCCAAAAGTCAACTTTCTCCGCCTTTGAAAAGACTGTCATTTTTGCTGACATCACCAAGGCTTCATGTCATTAAGCCCCTCCCCTCCAATTACCCGTCACTTCTCACAGTCCAATCAAATCCCAATTGATAACTCAAGCTCCGCCCTCCTTTTTCTTATTAAATATTCTTTTTTACTCAATAATGTGTCTTACTCATTATGGAAGGAAATGGGAAATAAACTGCAAAGTGCATGGTTATCTAAAAGTCAAACTGTTAAAAATTTTTATTAATTGAAATAAAATAAAATAAAATAACAAGAAAAACGTATTACAAACTTATTTCAACTAGTGGCTAAGGCACCATTTTTCATTTCTAACGCTGAAGTATTAAAATTACGAATTAGAAATAATATATATCAATACAAAACAAAATAATAATAATAAAAAACTTAAAAGGTAATATTTAAAATAAATAAAAATGACAAAAGCATGTAAAATTACTAACAATGTAAATAGAATTAAAATGAAAACAAAGTATAAAAATAAAAACTAATTTAAAATATAAGTAAAAGTATGATAGTAAATGGATTATATTAAAATAACCCAAAACACAACTGTATTTTCTAAAACTGTCTGAGAAATTAAATACATTTTACTTTTGGATAGATAGAAATCTAGACAAAGTCTATATACATTTCTGCATTTTGTTTACTGCAAAACGGTTCACAGACTGACATTGCTTTGCAATTATTTGTACCCTAAAGAGATCCAGATGAACGGCTAAGTTTTATGTAATCTAAATGCAAAGTGGACGAAAAGTCTGTCAGCATGAGCCTGCGGTGAAACAAACCTCACCAATATTTCCGGAACCTCATTAGCATCACATCTTTCGGCTAAACTGTATCTGTTTAGTTCAGCTGTTGCATAGAGACCAGAGCTTCTCATGTTTTGCTGAAAAGAATCCTATCTGACCCAAACACGTGCTCGGAGACTTTGCACTGGGCCAAAAATCTTTTTCTCGGAAGAACAGCCGGAGAACTGCTGAAGTGTAAAAGCAAAAAAGCCTCCTGTAAATACAGTACGAGAGCATGCTTTTCAATTCCCCAGTTACAGTGATTCATAATCAAGACAATGTTTAATAGTGGGTCAGTAAATAGAGCATTTTTTTTTCAGGCCCTCATCACTGAGCTCTAGGAGAAAGAGAAATAAAGTAACACTATATTCCCCTGCTCAGGGTAATGGTGACCTTTGACCCCGGCACACAACAGCTGCTCGAAACATGTGGAGAAAAATTAATGTGGATTAAAAAATCTAAATAAAAAAGGTATGGGACTTTTTATCTCCCAATTCTGATTTAGGCCAAATCCCAATTCTATTTTATACCCCTTCCCCTTTTTTCGTTAAAATCTTTATTTATGCCAAAAAAGCTTACATTTATGAGTCTTTTTGTTCGCTGTAGCAGCCATGTTTCCTAGATAATTCATACCCCTTCGTTTGAAGTGTGGTCCCGAAAAATCTTTGTTTGAAGGGCTATCTGGCCTTTCCCCTTCCCCTTACCCCTCCAACCAAAAGAGAATTGAGACACCCCTACCCCTTCACGTGAACGTGCGAAATGGAGGGGTAGGGGAAAGGGGAAATGCTAAGGGGTAGAATTGGGATTGGGCCTTATTTTCTTCATATCTCAAAATTCTGACCTTTTCTCAGAACTGAAAGATATAAACTCATAATCATGAGTTATAATGTCAGAATTTCAAGATATATAAACGTGCATTTGACTGTGAGTTTATGAGTTTGAGAGAAAAAAGTGTGAATTGCGAGATATAAACTTGCTATTTGCATGATCTAAATATGCAAGTGCGAGTTTTTAATCACACCATGCATCAAAAGTCAGAATTGCAAGATGTAAACTCTCAATTGCAAGAAAAAAACATCAGAATTACGATATAAAAAGTCACAACTAGCTTGTTTATTTTTTTATTCAGTTTCAGAAACAAGCTTCCATGTGAACCCACTTGAACGTCACGAGTGTAACTGAGGACAAATATGAGCATGAAGCTCTTCATCATTGTGCTCCAATTAATTATTTATGAAGCTGAAAGAGAATCGGAGCTAATGGCAAACACTCAGGCTCAGTATATACGTACACACTCGACTGGAGTGCTGGATGAATGCATGCTCGTTTTGGGCTCTGAAGCAGGTGAGCGGTTGATTTCAGAGCGTATGCTAATAGCCGTGTGAATGGTGGTTGGGCTTTGATGTCGAGGACGGCACTTGCGACAGGAATGCGTAGCTGCGCTGTTTTTTAGAGGCAGGCGAGAAAAAACGCTTCAATTAAAACAGCATTCTGGACCGTTCCTTAATCAGCCTGGCAACTCACAAACACACTCCCCCTCCACACACACACACACACACGCTGAATCGCTTTAAATGTGTTTCAAACAGCACAGCCTGTGTGTCTCTATGGAATCTGTCTGGCAGAATTCATTCCTTAAACATGTCTTATGTGAGACCCCAAACAGAAGGAAAACTAAATCATACATGTGGGTTAAATAACACGGTTACAGTCTGTCATGTTCAAATAAAACAGCCCTTGATTTCATTATTAGTGCTCCTAATAATGAAAAACTTAATCCAAAACATCATGCCAACCACTCAGAAATGAATGCCTTGGATGCACCACCCAACTTTGCATTCTGGGAAATGAAGTGTTCGTCCAACCTGGTCTGTCTGTTGTCTATCTATCTACCTAATTTAAGATTTTACAACTATATTACACTTTCAGACAATTTAGTAACCACCCACAACACCATTGCATCGTAGCACTATTCGTATTTTCTTAAAAAAATTAAAAATCTGGAATATCTACTGTTGTAAAATTCATATCAGTCTAACCCAGTTTAACAAAAGGAGGATAAACACGCAGTCTAACTAAACAACTAAAGTCGTTCACAGCTTGTTTGCTCTTCCATCACATCATCCACACCTTATAACTCGACTGACCCACGTTCTTAAAACACTTATGTATGCTCGTTAACTTCCTTGACTTTCCCCAATGATGCCAAATGAAACTATTTGTCATGTGTTTGACACAGGGTGCTCGCTTGCGACGTAATTTGGTGTGTGTTTGTCCAAAAGCTGCCAGGAAAAACACTGGAAGTGCACCTCAGCAGAGGGAATGGGGACCGGAGCACAAAAGTGTGCTTTCACACAGCTGAGCTCTGGGGAAAGTGAGGGGCCCGGGGCCCGAGAGATGACTGTGGACTTTCAGGTTTTCCCTCCGCCTTGCAGACATGTTTTTATAAACACCAGGAATGCGTCAAAAAGGCACAGTCCAAGTACCTTCCTCTTTTTTTTTTTGTTTTACGAGCGTCAATCCGTCATCCACCAATCAGATGTGGCGCACAGTGAGGCCCCGCCTCCTTCTGAGTGTGGCATGGAAACACAATCTGCAGCGTTAGCTAGTGTATCCACCACTGCAGCATGAGGGAATTGTGGGAAGCATCTACATTTACCAAAAATGTAATAGAGGACGTGAAATCATGAGACGGATTCCAAACATTGTTAATCTTTCCATCAGTTTCTCTCAGTGATGAAGCTGGGCTGAATAACTGCACGGCCTCAAACTCAACCCATGACGCATCTGGGGAGATTTATACTTTCAGTGCATTCAGCCTCCCTGTTTGTCTGGAATGACGCTGAGCGTCGCCAACTCCTAAAACTGAGTCAACATTTTGTCACTCGAGCCGAGAGAGCGAACCTCATGAAAGACACGTCCAAGACACATTTAACCTGAAAATCACAATAGAAAATAAATAAGAAAAAATAATAATCATGACATTTCCCTTCATTACTGTAATGCAGTAGAATATTTAAATTGTTTTGTAATTTACATATGGTGGATCTCATTAAATTCATCTTATTATAATACAATATGCACTATTTCAATATTTTCTCCTTACCATGAAACTGTATTTTACTCTAAATTTTACTTTACATTTTAGCTGCATTTAAAGTATAGTAAATCTTTTAAAGATATATTTATATAAATCTGAAATGTTTTTTTATTTATATACGGTCATTCTCCTTAAATTATCATTATTATAATACAATATATACTATGAAATGTAAAATTTTCACCTTACTACAAAAAAATATTTTTACTGTATAAAATGTACTTTTTTTTTCATTTAAATGAAATAGGGGGAAAAAAAATGATATTAAATATCATGGTTATTCTTAACCAAAAAATCCAATTAGCATGTATACAATATTGTTATAAAATGTAACTTAATGTGTTATAGTAGTAACAATTGCTAAACTATCATATATATAATATAAAAAAATCTACATCCTCAAAATATAATAACAATAATAATAATAAGAACAAATCAATAAAAGTAAGCATCATAATAATCGAATATATAGGCTTCAATTGCAGTGAAACTTGGAGGAGAAACGCAGCCTCAGTTCTGTCAGGACGAGTTACAGGGATGAGAAGCAGAAATCTCACATTAGGAGCTGAACTGTTTGAACTGGGACTCAGTCATGATGAAGTCATAACCCTGAGACCTTCACGTCCACAGAAGCTTGACACATTCGGTCATCGCTGCATGCTCATCTCTCTTCGTGCATGCAGCAAAGTAGAAGGAACATCACAATTGACATCACTTTTGAAGATTTAGTCATGACCGAAGAGAACAGATGTGAATAATAAATCATCTTCTTTCTTTTTACATATTTTATTTGTGCAAAAGCTGGATGGTATGCTAAAAACCGAGGCCGGGCTTTGATTAGCGTCGGCGAAGAGCTCCCAGCGTCCTCTGAGGACACAAAACAAGCGTCAGCGACCGTCTTTGATGATCATACAGAGTTATGAAAGCACATGTTGTATCATAGGTGCAGCACTCAGAAACACGAGACAAGCCTTGAGAGAAATGCATTTGAATAGTTGTGAGGTTGTGCGACGGCATAATACTGAAATATGACTTTCATCAGCTGATGAGCGCTGGGTTTTCACAGGGACACAACGAGCTGACTCACTGTAATTAGGTTACGGAGTTTCTTGCTAAAACTGATTGTGCGTGTCCCACCGGCTGATGGATGGAAACGCTATGCCGAGAGCACATTTTAATACCCCGGATTTTCAAACCCACTTACTGTTCTCAGTCTTTCTTCAGAAGACAATACCCGTAACGCAATTACTGTAGGAGAAAATTTGCCTGGCTCCTAAAATAACTCCCACATAGAGACCCCGCTTCCAAGTAACTGTCTCGCCTGTCCTCGCTCGTGCAGGTATAATTTCTCAGTTAATGCATACTAACAAAGATACCGACCTAAAAAAGCATCCTAAACAAATTATGTGCAAGTTTTAGAAATATCCACGGAGGTAGGATTCTTCACATGGACAATAATGAGTAAAACACAATATGCAGAAAAAACATCCAGGTGCTCCCTCGAGAAACAGTGAGGTTAACCCTGTAAAGTCTGACTCAAGTTTGCATATTTGTTATTTCTGAGTATCATATTTGATACATCAGGCTTTAAAGGCTTATAATATGAAGTAAAAACATCAGTTTTATTCAGAGGCCCAAACTGAGCAAAATTATGCAATTTGGGAGAGACACTGACGCTGATATTTATATTGCACAAAGTAGGATGCAATTCTAATGCTTTGTAATGTAAATAAATGAGATCTTTATGGCAGTATAGCAGATACTTCTATACTGATACTTCTATACTGATACAATTATTTCTCATTAAAATATGTCTTAGTAAGACATTATCTGAATGCTTAGTTTAACGATCAAAACAATACATTACAATACAACTGCAATTCTGAGTTACATTTTGCAATTTTCGGTTTTCACCATGGGACAAAAAAGGTAACTGACTTTTTATCTCCGAATTTCAGGTTTATATGTTTATACACAAATCTCACAATTTCAAGTTAATATCTCACATTTGTGAGTTTATGTCTTGCAATTCTGTTTATATCTTGAAATTCCAAATTATATCTTTGAAATTCCAAATTTATATATTGCAATTCCGGGTTTATATCTTGCAATTCCGGGTGTATATCTCACCATTTTAAAGTTATATCTCACAAATTTGAGTTTGTCTTGCAACTCCGAGATGATATCTTGAAATTCCAACTTAATATCTCACAATTCTGAGTTTAAATCTTACAATTTAGAGTTTATATCTTACACTTTTTTTCCCCTCAGAATTCTGAGTTTACATTTTGCAATTGTTTACTTTTTACTGCCATGAAAAAAAGCAATTGCAACTTTATCTCACAATTTAGATTTTTGTTCTTGCAATTGCAAATTTATATCACCCAACTCCTACTTTTCTCCCCTTTACATTTTGCAAATCTGATAAAAAAAAAGAGATATAAACTTCGAATGGCAAGAAAATATTTTTTTAATTTGCAATTACCCTTTTTTTAGGAAACGAGCTTCAATAGTTTTACTATCCACCAGACAAAATCAGCTCATTTAGCACAAAGGTTGCAGGACGAGTTACACTCAGTGTTTTTAAATCCCTGCTCCTAAATAACAATAGTAAAAGAAGTGCTGATGCATCTACTAAAGACTTCTCAGGAGACGAAGCTGCTCAGATGCTGCTCTTAGGAGAAAGAGAGAGAGAGGTGGACCGACTTCTAAAGTCCCGACTTCTCTTTTATCAAACGCCTGGCTGCACAACTGTGCTCCTCCTAATTGTTTCCAGAAGACACAGGGCTTGTTTGTGTCTTGCTGGAGTGGAAAATGCCCCGTTTCCTGTTCTTTTCTCTTGCTTTAATAAGGAAGTGGATTTGGCCACCTGTTCTAAGCCAGAATCCACAGAGGAGCGCTGGAGAATAAAAGGTGAAAATCTCTGCCGATTTTCCTTCTTTTACTCGCACTCTCTCTGTCACGGTGACAGTGTGTGTGTGTGTATTTATATTCATGTCGTCTTTAAGGCTCAATGTGTTCTACATTAGAGCAAATCCAAAGTTTTACACAGTTTTGGACGTCAGTAACCCGAACTCGGCAGGTTCCATCACCTCAAATATTCTGACCACAACCTGGCACCCGTGTTACGAAACATTACTTGGACATTTGCATCACATCCTGTGGATAGTGGTTGAATTCCAGGAAATTCATACATCTAAAACTTTGTTTGTATTCACATACTCCCATTCTATTGCTAGATTACATGTACATAAATCAACAGATAAAAAAAAACAATCCCATTAGAGAACCGTACAGAAATACTTCTGAGAGTCATACATTTTTATTATGAATGCTGAATTATCTTAAATTATGTCCTCTTGGCTCCTGATAATCTTTCCGAGCGGTTAACTCTGACAAACCGTCCATGAATTTGCTGTGCTAGTGCCCAAACACAATAAAAACACTGGTGATATGTGCATCTCTATTACTGTTGCTCAAACTTATGATGTGATTTGTACAAACCCCTGACACTTAGTATTAATCAGTCACATAACTAGCAATATCTATAGAGCAAAACAAATCAAAGACTTTGACTATTTAACGAAAACTAAAACATAACTATATGACAGAAAAGGTTTCAATTTCAGAAATTAAACTAAAATTTAGTTTACAAACTAAATAAATAATACATTTTTTTAAATAAAAAATGGTTTGTTTTTACTACAAAATAGGTTTAATTATAGATTTATTTTAAAAGTTTACAACCTGTCTGTATTACTCATGAAATGCCACTAGATTAGCAATATTTAGAAATTTTATATTTAGAAAATTATATCAGTAACATTATTATTATTAAATGTGAAAGTACTAAAAGACTAAAACAAAAACTATAATAAAACAAAAAAATAAATTAAAACAATGAAATTTTATTAAATAACTTATATTAAAAAAACTAAACAGAAAACTGAAATAAAAATGTTTGTGCCACCAAATAAAAGAATGAATACACCAAAGATAATGATTAAATAAATAAAATCAAAATATTTAGATTTTTGTTTTGAATTTATTCTCTGATTTTATTTAAATTTTTTATTTAATCTTGTATTGCAATTACTTTATCCTCATAATTTTGGCTTTTTTCCCTAAAAATTCGATTACTTTATTCTCATGAATCTGATATTTGTTTATTGATATAACAATTATTTTATGTGGCACTAAAGCTGTTGTATATTTTTACAAAACACACTACAATAAAATAAAAAATTGCTACAAAAGTTTGTGATGCCTGGTATATTAAGAAAATTTCTACCTTTACAACCCATCTGTATTAGTACTAATATAAATTAAACACATTAAATGAAATCGTTAAGTGCATTGATTTTGGAAAGACTCAAAATAAACTAGAAGTAAAAATGTAATTAAAACATCACAATTATGCTAAGAGGAGGGCAATTTTGACTTTGCCAAGCTGACATACAAACAATTGTATCGCAAGGCTCTTATAATCCTCTTTCTATTACCCTACTGGGTATTCATCATGTTTTTATAGACACGCGCCACTCATTTTCCACAGAAAGCATAAAAATCCAGCGAATCCTCCGCAAACCTTTCAGTAAAGCGATCTGAGTGCCAGTGCTAGACAAAGCTGGCGTAATTGCTCGCACTGAAGCTCTGGAACCACTAAATGACTTCCTAAGATCTCACTCATTTCCTGTCGCAAATCTTTCTTGCAGCGATTTGCCCATTTGGTCCTATTTTCTTTTCGCGGCGTCCCTTGAGCACAGGCCAAGCTCTCTCGCTCGCTCGAACCCAGACGTCCCAATCTCTTCCCCCAATCTAATCCGCAGCACCAGGAAATCCAAGCGAAATGTGTCATTACTCTTTCTCCACCCAAACAGCACCTCAATCCTTCCTCCAGGAGTCCTGATGCTTGCGTCAGAGCCGTGATAAGTGCACGGCTACTAACCCTTCAGGAATCCAATGATAAAAGGCTTTTTAAAATAAGCGTAGAAGAAAAAAATCCCAGGTGTGATGGATTGTGGGAAACAGAGATGGTTGTGTTCTCTACTCTTGGGATGCTTATGCTGGTGGAACTGGACGTTTTACGCAGAACTGGGACGTAGAAGAGCAAACACTGTGTATCTGGGCACGAACTCCATCCTGAATGTTTTTTTTGGGGGGCTGAAACTCAAACTCTGGATGTGTTTGCTTCGTTTCTACACAACCGACCCAACAAACAATTGAGACATGAGCTGCAAATACAGTCAGGAAAATACTAAGCGGGTCAATCTGCATACTAGCAAGTCCAAACTAGTACTTGTCTCAACTTCACCTGTTAACTGACCATTAAATTTGGCAAGAACTTGTGAAAATTTTAATCAATCCGCCATTTTCAATAAGTACAGTTAATATTAATGGCATCTGCAATCGACTTCAAAGTCATCTTAAAGTGACAGTACACCCAAAAATTACAATTGGTCATCATTTACTCACTCTCATATTATTCTAGCTTCTTTTTTCCACTGGACACAAAAGAAGATATTTTGAAGAATGTAGGTAACCAAACTTGGGGGTAACCAAACTGGCTTTGAGGGTGAACAAAGGATATGTTTTTAATTTTGGGGTGAACTATCCCTTTAAAGGCATGTTTAAGTCCTACTGCAAAGTTTGTATTTACGAGTTGGGAAGTCATGATTACAATGTCGGGTGCAATCAGACTACTTTTGTTAGAGTAAGATGGCAATGTTCCTTTTATATACACTGTAAAAAATATTCCGTAAAATATACGGTAAAAAAAACGGCAGCTGTGGTTGCCAGAATTATACCGTAAAAAATACGGTAACACTGTTTTTAGTTTAACAGTTTTATACTGTTAAAAATACAGGAACAGTTAACAGTTTTACATTAAATTTACAGTTTTATACCGTAATTTAACTGATATAATATTAATATACCAACTTATTGAAGTACTGAAATCTGTTTTGTACCTTTGTAATAGACTGGTAACCACCAAAAGCAGGTGGTGATGAGAAAGTAACGTGATAAAACAAAGCCCATCACAAACAGCTTTTAAATAATAATATACATAGAAGGTGCAGAGTGTCATTCACACAAGCACTAAACACCATCATGGTGAGACTAGTTAAACTTAAAAATGCAATAAACATTATAATTAATTTAACAACATTATATGTAACATACAACTCTAGTAAACATAACAGGTAAGAAAAAAAATAAGAAACATAAGTTATTTCAAAGAAAACAAAATCTAATTCAAACAAAATTTGAAACGCAACGCAGAGAATTCTGGGAACGTAAGTTTACAGGAAAGTTTACAGGAAATTACCGCTAACCATTTAACAGGTTAGTACTGTAGTATTTTTACAGTTTTTTACCGTTAAAATCACAGTCATTTTTTACAGTGATAAAAGATAAAACTTGATGAATAAATAAAAAAAAAAACCCTAAAGCTATTACAAATAGGTCTAGTTAATTGAAATAGCGTGAAATAAAAATATAAATATAAATGAAAATGACAAATGTTGCCTTGGCAACTAACTGAAATAAAATCTGTTTAAGATCGCTACTATAAATTATAAAAAAAGTAAAAAAAAATGTAAATCTATAAATTATGCAAAACATTTTCTACCAGTCTGAAATAAATCAATTATTATTCCGTCCATAATAAACATGAAAGCATGTAAAATTAAGAAAAATGACACACACTTAAAATTATTGTCCAGAAATGTAAAAAAGAAAACATATATATATATATATATATATATATAAAAAATGAAACTTAAAGTATAAAAAAGCTAATAAATTAGACAAACAAGAAGACTTTAATGAAAATGACAGTGAAAATGACAGAATGTGTAAATAAAAAAGCTAAATATAAATATTTATAAAAAAAAGTAATCAATATGATAAACACATAAAATAACTAGAACTTGAAACTTAAAATATAAAAAAGAAACTTTTATAAAAATTAATGTTAACTGAATATATACTAAAAATAATACTAAAATAACACTGTTACAATGCTTTACATATATAAATATATATATATATATATATATATATATATATACTATTAAGATATATATATATATATATATATATATATATATATATATATATATACTATTAAGATATATATTAATAAAATGCACCTATAAGACTAGATTAACTAGAACAAATTATAGATTTGCAGTCATAAATCTAAAAATCAGCTGATCGCACAAAAGGTCACCAGAGGTCAAGCAGTTTTTTTTGCTTACCACATTGAAGAGAGTTGAGCGTGGACGCGGGAAGCTGGATTTGGCAGGATGCTCTTTTTTGAACGCAGTGGTGTATTCGAGCTAATATCCTCCCGTTCGCTGCCTTTGGTGCTTGTCATCAACCGCGGGAGAAAATTTGCCGATTTGGTTCAATAAGCATGTGCTCAAGGCAAATGATGTCATTGCTCGTGTAACCTGTGCTCCATTACAGGTAAATAACATAACAGAGATGCTAAATGGGTCTCGTTGGCTCATTACAGATGCGCCATTTAAAAAAACAGTAGGCTCTGCATATGAAACACAATCCTCCCTCCGGGGCTAGAAAAGTGACTGCTGTCGTTTAGCGATAAGTACATTCAGTTACATAGATGCTATTGTGAATCTGAGACTCTGATTAGCGTCCATGCTAATCTCCTGTGTGTCTCAATGGATTAGCCGCATGGGGTCAGGACTGTTGATGTATTTCCGTTCCTTTTCTGGTGAAATATCTGCTCACTCTCTCAGATAAGTATTTGCTTTTTACTTGAATCTAGCCGTGGGCTCAGGTTGTTCACTGCAGTGGAAACAAATGAAACAGAACATAAATCTGAGAGTTTAAACATGCAGGCTCTTACTGACAACACACAATGAGGTCAGATGGGCTTTTCGCAAAATGAAATGACTATAAAGCTTCATGGAAAAGCCCTTTAGGATGGATAAACTCCACCTCTGTCAATTTATTAAAGACTTCAAACGAAGCTTATTTTTTTTTTGAAAAACTCAATAAAAGGGTAACAGATCATGACCTGCCTTCACTGTGCAAGGTCAATGATAAACCATAATGATTTGAAAAAGAAAAATATTTAATATAATATAAAAAAAATCATTTAAAATGTAAATATAAATAAAAATCTCTCATCTACATTCATTATACTTTGCTCGTGTCTACAATCCTGAGCAAAAGAACTCAACAGTGCCTAATAACTAATAATTTTGTGAACTTCAATACATTAACAACAAAATATTGCCTAAATAATTGATCATTCATTCACCTCAGAAATAATGACAGACCTACTGCTCTCCCCTACACAAAAGTTTTTTTTTTTTTTAGTAAAAAGTATTGTATTGGTATCGGTATCGGCAATACTGTATCAACACGGTATCGGATCGATACCAAATTTTGCAGTATCGCCCACCACTAAGTGCCACTCTCAGCGCCGTCAAAATAAAAGTCCTGCATCAAACATATCAGCCAAGCAGAAAAACTTATCGGCCAATGATATTTAACGATATTTAAAAAAATTCCAAATATCGGCTGATGTATGTGTTCCCCGGGAACTCATGATAGGAAAAATTGATAGCCTGAATGCACTGTAAGTCACTTTGGATAAAAGCGTCTGCTAAATGCATCATTTTTTTTTTTTTTTTACATATCGGCCTTGGTGATATATCGGTTGACTTATAATAAATACACACACACGCACACACACACAGTTTTCTTTACACCTTACATTCTTTCCTTATATTTGACTGTACATATTCTTAATTCATATTTAAGTCATCATCTTTTGTTTTAAACTTGAATTTAAATGTATTTTAAATTTAAATGTGTGTAACATCACTGACCCTGTAATTGTAAATGTGATCATTTCTCTGCCAGAGCATCTCCTGTCCCCATGAAAAGCAGAGCATTGTTTGATCTTGAGACATTTGCTCTGGAATCACTCTAAACGCACAGCTCTGATCCGGCTTTCATCTTGGGTCTGTGTTATTTTGCTAACATACAAGTCTCATTATTGCCCTGCAGAGTTCATATAATTCCACTCTTCTGCTGTTTGCAACTAGGCAAGTCATATTAGCATAGCGTCTTTCCCTGATGAACAAGATACAAGCATGCGGCCATCACTCTCGATGACATTTATGACCAACAAAGGAACAGGTCTGGACTGGACCCGCAAGCTGTATGCGCAAAACAAGCACATTAAGAAAGTTTTCATTATTTATGTGCTACCTGTGCTAACAACTGCCGGTGGGCCGCTCATGCAGCATTTGTTTCCACATCTTTCAAGGAATGTTCAACGAGCGAGTCGTTTATCAGAAACAAGCAGCTTTCCACGGATTCGTTTACCCAGCAGGCAAAGAGTGTGTTTAATACGCCTGTGATTTAGGGTTGGATCCTTCTCAGCTTTAAAACACCACGTTGACCTCTGCTCAGAGTTTGTTCTTAGATATAACATATGACAACTTCTCCACCATCTAAGCAGTTTTGAGAAGCGTTTATGAAGCATCAGTAGACGCTGTAGGGAAGTGTCCTATCTTTACCTCTGAGTTGCTCAACTTTACAAGCCTTTACAAGACCGTAAACACATCTGCAAAGCGTCACAAACTCACTTTAATCCAGCTATTTATTAACCGTTTTTAATGGGAAATCAGCAACAGAATATGGTCATAAACTTTATACCACCAAGAACCATTCTTCCAGGTAAAGCCTTCGTATTTTATATTTCTTATCACACAAGATGACATGTGTTTTCTGAGATTTCATCTCGCAGTTCTGACTTTTTCTCTCTCTGAATTTGGGGTTTACAATTCCGACATTTTTCTTGGAATTCTGAGTTTACATCCTGCAATTTTGCCCCCCTGAGAATTCTTAGTTCTATCACAATTCTAAATTTTCTAAGAGTTCTAAATTTACATTTAAATTTTTTTCTGTTAATTTTTTCCTCTGAAATTTGGGTCTGCATCTCACAATTCTGACTATTTTTCCTTATAATTTTTTTATGTTTTTAGGTTTGAGTTTCCATCTAGCAATTCAGCCATTTTTTTTTTGTACAATTGTTTACACGTCATAAATAATAACAATTAATAACGTCACAGTTAATTGATTACAGTTGCGAAAACAGTCCAAAACTTTTTTTATATATGTTTAGTCTGTTGCATAAATAAGCTTCCATAGGTTAAGGTCCCAAAATACTAACTCTATTAAAACTTGCACTATTACAAATCCAGTCTGGAGGATTGATAACCCAAAAACTAGCAAACCGAGATAATGATCGCCACTGCACCAGATGATTCTTTCAGCTATTAGCGCAGCTAATGTGAGAAATCATTGTGGGTTTATGTGTAAAAAATACCTTTAGCTTGCGGAAGGGGTTGGAATGCAATAGAGAAACACTAAAGGGGGAAGTTGCGGCTAAGCTTATCAATCAAACAATACAGTTCATATAAATGACAGCAATAAACGCACATCCCAGGCTGCGAGCACACTGCTGTTCCCACGCGCCAATCGTCTCAAGCCTACTATAACACAACCTCATAAAAATCTTCAGCACTGTCGGCCGCTCTAAAATCAACAGCCCTAAACCCACGTCATCAGTGCTTTTTAGCCGGTCGTAATTTACAGCTAAGTGACTTTGTGATGATCACAAGACTGCGAGGAGTTCTGTTCAACTTAAATGCTTCTGACAACCGAATGATAGGCTGATGATTTAGAGGCTAATTAATGAAATAATACATTGGAGGCTCTTGTTGTGCTTTAATGTGTTCAGTATGGTGCTGGCTGATAAATGGGCCCTTACCTGATTGATTGGGCCAATTAGCACAAGTCCATTCTTGAATCGTTCTGGGAACAATAACGCTGTTGTGCTCCAAATCCAAACGGTGACCGAATACATAAAAGGAGTCTGTAGCTGGATCAGAAGTGATGGAAATTAACACAATATTACAGGAACATGATATGATCTCACTGGGCAATTTGCTTTGATGAGCATTAGATTAACTTTTCATCGATAAAGTGGGATTTTACTGTTGAGACCTAGACTAAAGTTACTTTTTTCCTAGATAAGAAAATACATTATTATTACAATTAAAAATATCATGGCCTATAGTCAAAAAAAAAAAAAGAAAAGTTAATTAATTTATTATAAAAATCTTAAAGCAATAACATACAATTAGACACTTTTCTGAAAACATTTGAAAATAATACTTTTATTCATCGCTTTGGATAAAAGCATCTCTTAAATGACTAAATGTGATTTTTTTTTTTTTTTTTTTTTTTTTTTATATCGGTATTGGAATTGTTAAAAACTATTAAAAGTCATTAACTGTTCTTTAATTTATAAAGCTAAATATAATAAAATATAAATATTAGATAAAACACTTAAAAAACTAAAATATTTTCAACAACAAAAAAAGTTGAAGTGGCAAAATTAATATAAAGAATGGTATGATTGGATTAATTTAAATAATACCTAAAACAAAAATTAAATAAAAACTATTAAAAGTGAAAAAAAAAATATATATATTTTTGGTTTTAAATTATCAATAAACAGAAAAAATTTAAATATAGAAATAAAATAAATTATTGAAAAATATAATACTATATAAATCATACTAAAGTGACACGGAATATAATATAATATAATATAATATAATATAATATAATATAATATTAAATCAAAAAGTTGGCAGATCTGAGTGACACATAACCAAAGGTACATGTTGTGAGATGAAACTGTTTTATTTTAATAAAAAAATAAAAATAAAAAAAAAACATTGTACTCTAGTATACTTAAAGATCTCTTTACTAGGACTAGCCTATTGGGGCCACAGGGCATCTTTGTTAATACATGTCTCGTGTTTGGATGTGAACGTCGCTGACCCTCGCTGTCTGTCTGTGGAGACGCTCTCTCATCCGACAGCTTTAGCTGGAGACGTTCAGCAGTCAGGACAAAAGGCTGCGTATGCAGATCCCATCAGCCAGAAGACATCATATCACTGACGGATGTTTACAATAGGGTCATAAAATATCAAAAACAGGAACCTCCTCGGAGCCTGTAACTTTCAGAAACCCTAAATCTTCCTGCCAGCCGGATGCATGCGGTGCAGACGCGGGTGAAAGTGTGAGGTCAGCTTCCCCAGGGCCCGACACACACAACACTAAACGCCTGCATTTGACGCTCATGCGGATTGAAAGCGAGCATGTTCCCCGCGACCCGACGACGGAGCGGATCTTAGCGTTAGTGACAGGACTGTCCCCACGTCGCCCCCCCAACCCTGGATATTCCTGTCGTCCAATCCACTTCCTGTCCCACCTTCATTATAACACTCAATTCTAACATTTGAGACTTCAAGTACCATTTTTAGGACGTCTACCTTCAAGTAATATAGAAATAGCAAATGTCCAGGTCATATTTCAACCTTATTTTAAAAAATTCACTCCAAAATCAAAATAAAGACAATTTAAAAAGTGAAGACGACTTATTTTTTTTACCATAAAGCATAATCTCATAATAATAGCAAAATATATAGATATTACAAACTTTTTTTTTTCTAAATGATCAGTGCTGTTATTGTTAACTGACATGGTCTTAAAATAATTTTTACTAATTGAAAGAAGACTGAAATGAAATAAAATATAAATATCAGATGAAAAACGTAAGAAATTGAAACGTAAATAAAATAATAATAATTAAAAAAGCACAAGCTTTATCAAAAAAAAAAAATGGAAAGCATAAAAAAGCGAATTCAAAATATTAATAAATAGTATTCTAGTGTATCAATACTAAAATAAAACCTTTAATATATATATATATATATATATATATATATATATATATATATATAAAATAAAATAAAAATAAATTCTAAATATTTAGAAATATTATTGTAGCATATAAATTATATTAAAATAGCACCAGTAATAATTCCCAATTGTAGTTATTTTACCGATTATTCTCATCGTCATTCAGTATTTTACATAGTAAGAAATGCTATATTATACATAAAAAATTATAAATACTTAAATGTATACTATTACATTAACTGAAACAAACATATGGGGAACATTTTAACGATAATTCGGTCTCAAAAAGGCTCTATTCTCTGAACTGAGATGAAATCAAAAGGCTAAATGAAACTAAATATGACCTTTTGATTTTTGACAGGTTTGACGAGATTGACCCCGGTCTGTCTCTTGTGCTCTGTGTCACTCTGAGAGCAACACTGTCCTTAAATCTGCTCAAGAGAAGAAGGTGAGAGAGAGAAGTGTGTAAAAGAGAAGGAGCTGATAGGAGAGATAAACACATACAGTAGCGCTTCACATCATTAGAGCGCTGGCAGTGACGCAGACGGGAGCTCAATTAGCCGGCACTGATTGTGCTAAATGTAGGAAAGACGCAGTTCAAACGAGGTTAGTCCGTGTGCCGCTGCCAGACGTGGTGATGAAGTGTACAGTCGTGTCCTTGGGGAGCACAGGAAATCAAACTCAGGCCCAACAGGAAGTGGATTGAGAGAGCGTAAAAACCTCCACCTGAGAACCACAGACCAGAAAGTGAACGAGGAGGAATAATGATATCCGACTAAAACGTGAAAGGCAGAGAGGAGCGTCATTTCTACATCGCAATACATTTCCATGTCTCCATCATTTATGAATGGAAGCCTGATTCTGTCACAGAATTAAAAAGAAAAAAGGTAATTGTGACTTTGAATCTCACAATTTTGACTTTTTTGAGAAAAATTGCAAGATATAAACAGAATAACAAGAATTTCCTTACAATCCTAGGTTTATATCTCACTTTTGTTTTTTGTTTTTCCGCCATGGAATAAGAAAATAAAGATATTGCAACCTTTTCTCCCAATTTTGACTTTTATTTCACAATTGTGAGTTTATTTATAATTACATATATATAGAATTTCAAGATTGTTTCTTGCGATTCTGAGTTTATATCTTGCAATTTAATTTAATTTAATTTAATTTAATTTAATTTAATTTAATTTAATTTAATTTAATTTAATGTAATTTAATTTAATTTAATTTAATTTAATTTAGCAGACACTTTTATCCAATGCTACTTACGTTGCATTCAAGCAAACAATTTTCTCTTAACACATGTTCCCTGCAATTTAGGTTTATATGTCACAATTCAGATATTTTATTAATTTATTTATAAATAATGTCTGATTTATGAGGCATAAACTCTGAATTGTGAGAAAAAAGTCTAAATTGGAAGTTTAAAAAGCTGCAATTATGGACAAACAGAATATGTGCTTTATAATTTTTAACAAACAGCAATTTATATTTCAATAATAGACATGCTAATGAGCAACTAGTTAATAGTAAGAATGTTATATGTAGTTATATGATATTTAAATGTCACCAAGTGCAATTTACTAAAGATGAACAAATTGCGATGTTAGTTTTCTTCAATTTTTTTTATTTGAACTCTTTCTTTATACAATCTAAATATTTCAAATAAACATTAAAACTAAAATATTATTTGAATTATTATCAGTTGAAGTTTTCACCCCCGATCAATTACACTTTCCAGCATGTTACTCTTTCTAAAATCCCTAACTACTGTAATAAAAGCCACTTCCTTGATGACATCACCCTCCAGGAAGTGACATCATTTTGGTGGGAAAACAACAGCCCAAACATCTATGAGTATTAGCAATGGATCTAAGTGTGTAGCTCTCTCTCTCTCTCTCTCTCTCTCTCTCATGTGTCTAAGCATGCGCATTAACCATTAAGTGCCTGGCCGTGAGTCCCATCTAAATGCTGTCTTAAGTGAGGGTCGGTGGGATAAGTGGCCATCTTTTTTGTTCAAAGATGGTCAAAAGTTGCTAAGTTTTGTAATGATCTTCAATCGTTAATGAAAACGGCTCCAGAGCTTGCATCACGGAATGATTAAGCAGCCAGCTCTAAAACATGCATGAGTTTAAACTCTCTTTCATTCTCAGGCTCATTAAAAGCACTCGAGTAGAGCGATGAGTTTCTTCACGTCGGACATGAAAGCACCCTGACTTGAGGAGGTAACACGTAATACTCAGCTCTTGTGGGAGACCCGGTCTTTCAGCTTTCTGCTCTCTGGCCCTGTGATCTGAGACATCGGGGAGCTGGCCTCAGGCGTCTGAAAGGACCCAACACGTTTCACACATCTATGATCCGAAATACAAAAATGAATAACACAATATCAGAGGAGGACAGGGAAACAGTCAGTGTCACTGTGGCGTACACTGTACTTCATTGAGGGTCTTATATTGCTGGTGTTGTTCACCCAAAGACAGTGATGACGAGAGAAAAGAAGCTTCATGGTTTTCTCACACCCACATCATTCCAATCAAGAATCTGCATGTACATTAAACAGTTCCTGTTAGCTGCAAAAAAAGAAAAAGCACCATAAATGCACCATAAAAGTAGTCCTGAGGTCATATGAAGGCTTTGCATGGGGAACAGACTGTTATGATGGATTCATGATGTTATGCACAATATATAATTTAATTAAGTTTTAAAATATTCCTCCTCTGCTCACTAAGGCTGCATTTATTTGCTCATATATACAGTAAAAGCTTTAATGTTGTGAAATGTTATTACAATTTAAAATAGCTGGTTTCTATGTGCATATATTTTAAAATGTCAATTTTTCTTGCGATGCAATGCTGAATTTTCAGCGTATTGTCTTTCAGTGTCACAAATCTTTCTAATATGAGGATTTGCTTCCCAAGAAAGATGATTATTATTAATGTTGAAAAGCATTTTTCAATTCAATTTTGATCAATTTAAGGCATCTTTATTGAAAAAAGTTTTTTTTAAACCTACTGACTTTTGAATATTAGTATATTGATGATAAATAAGTTATTAATTGATTTTACAGATTTTTTAAAGACCGATATTGGACATTTAATAGTGCACATTTGACCTTTACCATCAAAAAATGTAAGTTAATTAAAAAAAATAATTAATATAATAATTTAATGACAATGTAAAATACAGCAAATATCAAAATTATAATATATTTTACATAGTGCACTTTAATTAATATTTTATTTTTAGAATTTTTAAAGCTTATAGTTGACTTTTTGGAATATGACAGGCACGAGAACTATGAACATTGCAAGGAAAAAGCCTGCATGAAGTTTTATTTCCACAGAAAAATGAACTGCACTGAAATGGCATGAGTGAGAGTAAACAGGTAAAACTAGTATCTTTTGGTCCAGGAATACAGATGCACACAGTCTTTGATTGTTTTGGAGCACTATTGATTTGAAGAGCATTACGCACATGATTCCATGCTCTTTGGCTTTGATGTCCCTGAATCTAATCTGTTTTACCGTTTTCATTAACTATATAATGTTCAAAGAGACGTGTGGCTCCCTCGGGCAGCGGGAGTCGGTTCAACCTCAACACAGAGTTTACAACAGGGACGAAGGTCTCCGAGACCTGCTTCATTTGTCCTCTCTTGTGTGGCTTTTTGTGAAACATCAGCAGGGAGCACCACTACATGACATGATTCATGAGGAATTACATAAGCTTGTGTGAATCGAGAAGTCACCTTCAGGAACATGATGTTCGTCTTGAGTAATCATTTCATACACAGGACCACACTCATTATCATAATCTCTGTGTTAATATCTGCCTCACTGGCCGATCTCAAACAGTAAAACCACTGTGCACTTTATTTATCACACGATTCACACTCTGCATGCTATTGAATCTTATATGATATTGAATGCATATCTAATTTATGATGCCTGCTAAATATAAGTGTCATGTGCATTTGTAACTGAGATGTTCAGGACATGGCGTGAGCCGCTGGGAAGGTTGGTTGGACTGTAACTAGTAACCCTGATTCCTAGTACTTGTGCTTCCTCCATTAAACAAGCTGATTGATCACCTCGGCATTAAAAGATACCTGATAAACCTGAAAATGCATTCACCCTGAGGCCGAAGATGTAGATGAGTTCAATTATTCAACAGAACAGATTCAGAGAAATGTAGCATTCCATCACTTGCTTACCGATGGATATCTGCAGTGAATGGGTGCCGTCATAATGAAAGTTTAAACAGACGATTAAAACATCACAATAATCCACACCACTTCAGTATAAAATAATTCACTTCAGAAACGACGCATTTCTCCAAATCTGTTCCCATTTCATCTATTGTACATCTGGGATGGCCTGAGGGTGAGTAAATTCTCAGCCAATTTTCCTTTTTTGAACTATTCAACTATTTCTTGAAATGCTTTAGAATAATGTTTCACTAATGTAGTTAACTAATGTTGTACCTTGATGTAAAGTGTTACCACTTTTTCCCCCCTTCTTCTATTTGAAGTAGTTCAGACATTTCCGTACTTTTATTCTAAACGACGATACGCTCTTCGTACTCTGTTCTGGAATGTGCCGTTGTATTTATTTAACTTTCGGATAAATATATGCATCTATCTAACACCGGTCAACTCTACACTGAGCATCACTGGCCAAGCATGAAAGCAATACGAGCGCTAGCCCAAACAGATCAGCGAAAGAATAAATTCATGGAGAAATATTTCATGAGGGAGAGAGCGGTTCACATTTATCTGAGAATTGAAAAACAGCATCTCATTCGGTCACAGAGAAAGGCCAAAAAAAGAGATTCAGGGATCTTTGTAATTGCATACCACCATATTACTCATACTTTGCCAAAATATGAAGCACGCAAAACAACACACTACCTGGAATAATGTATCCCAGAATGCAAAGGACTCAACTCATTGTAGGCTTATTGTATGATTTTTGTTTTTAAAAACTCCTTCTGGGATCATACTTGGTCAGACTTTCAAAAGGTTAAGACTTTTTAACACATATTTGAAATAAAAACAGAAATAACTGATGAAAATTGGACACTGCTTGCAGAATTAATCATGACAAGATAGCAAACTACTATTTGAAGTTTCTATGGAAATACACAATGTTTTAATATACATACGCTCAAAAAATTACCCATTCAAAAAATTTGGGGTCAGTTAGATTCATATACAGTATGTGTTCGTGTGTGTGTGTTTAAAAGAAGTTCAAATGTATGAATAAAAAAATACCTAAGATAATTAAGACTTCTTATCTCACACTACTTTTTTTTAATCTCTTAATTGAGAGATATAAACTCAGTTGTGATATAAGTATAAAGTATAAGTTGTGATAAAGTTTCAGTTGCCCTTTTCATTTTTTTTTCTATTGCAGAAACAAACTTCCACACTTCTGCTCACCAAGGCTGCATTTATTTGATAAAAAATACAGTTAAATTAAATGAAATGTTATTAAAATTTTAAATACCTGTTTTCAATTAAAACTTATTATCAAATGTAATTTATTCCTGTGATGTAAAGCTGATTTTCCAGATTTTCCATTTTCCAGTCTTCAGAAATCATTCCAATATGATGATTTGCAGCTCAAGAAACGTTTCTGATTATTTTCAGTGTTAAAAACAGTTGAACTGCTTCATATTTCGTGGAAACCGTGATGCAGCATTTAAGAACGGCATATTTTTGTAACATTATAAATGTCTTTAGTGTCATTTCTGATCTATTTTATGCATATTTGCTGAATAAAAGCATCAGCTTTGTAGCTTTTGTGTAAATGTAGTGTGCATTATGCAGCATTAAAGTGTTTTGCAGGATTACAGTACTAATATGCAAATAAGATCAAGCTGATTTCTTGACAAGTTTTGCAGCAGAAAGAAAAGAGACTTTCTGTCCAGCTAGATGACGTTCAGAGTTATGTCACCTTTACACAAGACGAAGTGAGCTTGAGAGACGTGCTGAAAGTTTAATATCCCAGGAGAGAGCAGCCATCAGTCAAATCTATAGGAAACACGGTGCTCCACGTGTTCGGATGACCCAATCGCCCCGCCGCCGGATTACGGGATATTTACAATAATTCACTCTTTTGTCACCCTTGCCCGCCGGAGGTGAGATCATCCGTTATCACACTCAAGCTCTGACGAGGGCACACTTTTATTTCAACCAATCATTTCTTCATCTCCATCTGCCTCTTTCCTACGCTGCTGACTCCACTCTTTTGAACCAGCAATTTTCTTTTTTGCTCCTGGAAGCATAGCCTCTATTTTATTTATTTCAAACAGGCTGGAGGTAAAGACAATAATGTTACTGAATATTATTACATTTACTGTAGCATGCAAACATCCATTGCATGCATTATCTGTAATGCAGTGCTCATGATTTGACCTTCATTAGTGACAATCTTTCAATTTAACTCATTATTTTTGAAATGCTAAATAGATGTCACTTGCTAAATTAAGCAAGTTGAGGTCATGGGACAAGCATACTTCTGCCTGAAATGCCTATGCATAATGCATACTTTTTAATACAGCAGTGTGTGCAGTATATAATAAATCCACCCCTTAATCTGTAAATTCATACCCATGGTGCCATCATTTTGATTTTGCAAGTGACAACCAGCTCTAATGTCACAGTGAAATTGTGTGCACAGACGTGCACAGGACACTATTCAGAGTCCCAGCCTCAGAGGACACAAGATAGCAGTGGGATTATTCATTTATTTACTGTATATTGAAGCTGCCACACAGATCTAAAAACTTCACAGACATAACCGACTGTTTTTGTAACAGGTGTGTTTTTAACGTAAACGTTTGAAAGTGAACTTAGTTTAGTACTCACATGCTGTGAAAGCAGCTTTCTGTCCTTGTGCTTTGGAACGCGTGCACTCAGAAAAACTGTATTTCAGAAGCTTAAACTAATATGCATTAAAATGCATGATTTCAGCATGATAAACATGATAATCAGAACCAAAACGGATGTTTTTAGCAGGTCCTGGCTGTAATGAAGCAGCTCTATTCTGGAAAACGGGGCGGGAAGCAGCAGCTCATTTGCATTTAAAGAGACAGGCACAAAAACAGCACATTACTGCTTCCATTCAAAATAGGCATTTTCAATATGATTTAATAACTTATCTGTAGGGTATTATGAGCTGAAACTTTACAGACACATTCTGTGGACACCAGAGAATTATATTACATTGTAAAAAGGGGCATAATATGTCACCTTTAAATTCAACAATATTAACATTTGATTTGAGGACTCATTCACATCTGGAGACAGACTTACGTGCTTAAGTTGTGTTTCAATCCCTAGAAAGTACCTCTAATTAAAATACACTGATACTTTCCAACAAATGCTTGAACGTGTTATTTGTACGAGTGGGATGGACTAAAACCCTTAATGTTGCCATCCAGATAAACAGGTTTAATGTGGATAAACCGCCCGTGTGGTCATCTTAATCTGGCAGGTGTTCTGCTTTTTTTTGGGTAACAAAAACTCTTAATAGTACGCCAACACAAAAGTGCCTTTGTGAACAATGAGTCTTTTTGTATTAATGGATGCGGTTCAGCACGTAAGCGCATTTGTGCGTGTGTGCTTTGGATGCTTTCCCTATCCGCCAATCCTTCAATCCAAGTCCAACAGGGTAAAGAACACGTATACATCAAATAAAACTCTAATATTTGAAGTAAGAAATTAGTAACTGGGGAAAAATGGAAGTGAGAGACTCTTCCCAAGCCAAATCCAATGACAAGAGGCCGAAACAGATGGGTTACTGGGAAGTGTGTCGTCTCGCTGGTTCAACACTCATTTCTGGATTCATGCCACCGAGAAAATCTGGAAGTTCCCAAGATAGTGAAGAGATATGATCGCTGTCTCTCCTAAACACACGTGTTTTGGCAGAAACATCATGAAAACACAAGACGCCTGGATCTGTGAACACAACTGAACTGAAGCCACACTATCCAGACAACAGGAGGAATACAGCACGAGTCAAATAAAGGCACTCAGACTGAAAGTCTCCCTCCTTTTTTTTATTAGTCACTGCAAATCATTCCTGGAGAATCCAATGGAAACAAACTGATCAACATTCCACACAGGAGCTCATTTACAAGCTGCTGCTAACTAAACCTTCCACTTGTTATGACCGCAGAAATTAAAAAACAGAAAGGCCTGGAACAGTGTCCAATGTCTGCCAAGTGCTCAGTTTAATGGAACAATATTACGATGTGGGATTGAGATATTGTTTTGTGAAAAATGAACCAGTATTTCTTAAAAAAAAAGAAAAGAAAAGAAAAAAATAACAATATTACAGTTATGGGTTGAATTAGAGGCTAACTCGGAAGAAAAAAGGGCTTAAAAATGTCCTGTTGAATGATGCTTGTTTTTTTTTAACCAGTAATACTGGATTAATTAGAAGAAACTAATCACAAAAAAAAAAAAAAAATCTTTGAATTTTTTTTATAATACAGCAACATAATGATTGATATTGGTTTCACTAAAACATACAAACCAATTGAATTTTTATAATTATAAAAAATGAAAAATAATTACAATTAAATAAAAATTTATGAGAAATAAAAAAATACATTACAAAAATAAAGCAAACTTGCATTACAAAGATGCAAAAAAAAATAATCATGGTATTTCAGTATTTTTATAATGTAATAAAATATACAGAATAAATAGACTAAATACATTTACAATACGTAAAAAAGTTGTATTAACATTTAACACATTTTAAATATTTAACAAATATTTTTAATATTTAATAACTTTTATAAATTTTTATAAATAATTAAATGTTTGCTTTTAAAACATTTTAATATTGTGATATTAGTTTCAGTACATTTTCCATTATCTTAATGCAAAAAACTGTCATAATTATCAATTAAAAATTACAATTAAAATAATAAAATAAATAAGAAAAATAGCATTAAAAAAAGGATGAAAATAGAATACAAAAATATATATGCATTATGGTAATAAGAATATGTGAGGAAAAATGTGTCAATGCAAAATATCCATAAAAAAAAAAAAACAGGTTTCTTATTTTATTTATTCATTAATTTAGTATTTTGTGATGACATGCTTTTGTGAGATTTATCCATATTTTTTATTAAATTTGATAAAAATGGTAGTAATAATAATGAAAATCACAAAAAAAACAAAAGTAATTTAAGTCTTTCAAAATCTGCAAACTTCTAAACTTCTCTTTGACTTTGTGACTGACAGAGAGACAGACAGACAGACAGACAGCACAAAGGTAGAAAAACAGTGTCCACAAAACACATGCAAAGCTCCCATTCCCACAGTCGAGAAATTAGACAACATAGGGTAGTTGCGTGCAAAACCAACGAGAGACGTAAACAGATTACAGTACATATACCCCATTTATTAAGGTAAATGGCTTTTAAATGAAAACAGCATTTGTGGACGGGTTAGTGATGCCTGTTTTTTAAGAAATCACAAGGGGGAACGCAGTAGAGAAAGTGTGTGTGTGCACAGAAACAGAGTTGGGCTTTATTAAACATCTGGGAGTCATCAGTTTGCTTCAGTGCTGTACTGAATTCAGCTGTGAGTGCAAACACTGCTCATGTTTTCACTGCTGCCTGCTTCACATCTACACAACACCTTCCCACAGGACGTATAGGTTATGGCAAGCCGTTTTAACGTTTAATCCTTAATACTCCTATAACTTATATTGCTCTATTCCACTAAATACCATGACTTATTCATTAGTCACTAGTGCTTATTTTTGATCTACTAGTTACTTTTTAAAGATACTGCATACTTGTTCATTAGATAGTTCTTATTTCACTAGTGACAAATGTCTTTTTAAAAAGTATTAGTAAGTATTCATTAGATAGTAGAACTTAGTACTTTTAAGATACTAGTACCCATTTAATAGACATATAATAGAATAGTAATTACTATAACATATTTACTAGACACTAGTATCTTTTATAATTGTATTACTAGTAAGAAATCTTATTAAACATTAATCAGAATGTCCACTGTGGAGTTCTATCAAAAATCTTACTAGTAAAAAAAATAAAATAAAAATAATTCTAGTAACATTAGGGATAGGTATTAGTATCAAATAAATGTGTACTGATGTCTATTGAATAATTACTAGTAGCTACTCAATAAGTACTACTATCTGATTAATAAGTTCTAGTATTTTAACAGGTGTAATTATCTAACGAATAAGTAAATAAGACCTAGCAATGAATAAATAGCAACTTTTAATGCATCTTGTTTCCTTCTGGAGCATCAGTGAACGTTTGAACCTTTTTTAATAGTTGTGTTTGAGTCCCTCAGTTGTCCTTAGTTTGAAAAGATGGATCTCAAAATCATAAAGTCACTGCTGGAAAGGTTTCAAATATGCAAAGATGCTGGAAAACTGAAGAATCTGCAGGACCTGAAGGATTTTCTGAAGAACAGTTCTCAGTTTAACTGTTCAGAACAAACAAGGGACTCATGCACAACCATCACAAAACAGAAAGAGAGTTGTAGATCATCCAGGTTACCACACACAGTATTAAGAACCAAGGCTTCCCAAAATTTTGAATGGAGCTATTTTTAGATGTGGACTAGATCTTTTATGTACAATATCTTACTCAGGACAGTACTAAATAAAAAAATAAAATGCATTTAGTATGATCTCTCTTATTTTGCTAAAATAATTCAAATTTTCACAGATTCTGCAAAGGTTTCCCAAACCTTCGCATGCCATTGTAAATGTAAAAATGCAATACCTGTAAATATATATATATATATATATATAATTATAATTATATTTATATATAATTATATATATATATATATATATATATATATATATATATATATATATATATATATATATATATATATATATATATATTTTTTTTTTTTTTCGGACCTCTGCTTGTAATAAAATACAAAGGCTTTAATTGAATACCCCTGACTTATATAGTAAAAAAGAAAATACTTTATTTGTATGATTTTGTAATATCTGCATCACATATTTCCTTGTGTGTTATGGTAGATTGGTCTCTTTATAGAATTTCATTAAAGAAAAAACTTGGTAACAGATTAAAACATAGTCTGGATGCACAATAAACTTACATCTTAACACCTCTTTTTTTCTTTTTTTTTTACTAAGCAGATCATATAATATATACATTTTGTCTACAGCCTATAACACAGCTTCAAAAATAGCAATTTTTCAATACACAAGGTTTCTGAAAGTGATATTTTATTTGCAGGCCAATAAATGATTTAAGACTTGACTCGGACTTGTAACCAAAGACTCTGATAGCTAGTATATGATGCATAATTACAAACATCTAATAATAAGTACAAGCAATAGTATCTAATGAATGAGTACCAGTATCTAATAAAAGGTAGTTTCTAATGAGTAAATACTAGTGCCTTTTAAAAAATCTACTACTTACTAAAGAATAAGCACAAGTAGCCAACAAATAAGTACTAGTAGCATGAAAACAGATAACAGTACACTTTATAGATTAAATGTTAAAATGGCTTGCCATACATAGAAAGCTGTAAAACGTGTCCTCGGACGCAGCATGCAATAACCAAAAGCACAGAATCTTAATCTTAAAGTTCAGTTCAACAGCAAGAGAACTTTGTGAATCTGTGGTCACTCTGTTTAATGCGCTCGTAAACACACAGCACTGCAGGAGCGATTGTGGCCATGCAAATTCACACTTTTCATTGTCGTCACTTACTGACGTTAACAATGCAAAGAATCGTTTGATGCTAGGCATGGTCATAGATAGGAGCGGCTCACTGTCCGTAATGAGAGGCATGTTAGGCGGGACGTTTCCTGTGTGGTGAGCGCAGTTTATACACGGCACGGCAAGAGATGACGGGTCGAATATATTTGAGACGTTTGATGGAAGCGATTGAACAGCCACTCGCCCGTATTAGAGCTGAACTCTTCGCCAACTCGGCCTGCATGAACCCACTTCACTGCTCGCAAAATATGACGTTAGAATTTAATGGAGCAAGGTTGTTCAGTACAAAACAATATTTTTAGCCATGTTTTATTAAAGTCACCAGCTAGCTGTATTATTAGGTTGTTTGTACAGAGTATAACCTTATTTGATATTGTTTAAAAGCACACACCCTTGAAAGTATGTCCTGAATGCGATAAAAAATGTCATGTTAATTTGAGTTCCCATCCTAAAGGGTGACTCTGGAAAAGACATTTCGCCAGTCAAAATTTTGGTTGCATTGTGCTGCTTAGCTCCAACCAAAGAAAGAAATAATAATAAAATGAATTTTAAACAGTATAACATACAATAATATATAATTAAAATTATTAAAACTAAAACTAACATTTAAATTTAAAATGAATATATTATTTATTCATTCAAAATGAAAGATATATAATTAAAACTAGAAAATCTTTTTACTGTAATGAAAATTACATAGCAGTAGGCTATTTCATAATGTTATACTTTATGTAGTTGAGCAAAAACACCAAACTTTTGAATTATATTCTACATACACATCTAAGGGAAACCGATAATTTGAAAGAGACCCGGTATTTCGTGGGTTCTTCTCAGAACTTTGTTAATGCATCATGATGTCCAGCATGTTTGAACTGCAGAAGGAAAAAACAAAACAAGAGAAAGGAATTCAGTGTCATGACTGAAGCGCTGAACTCTGAGTTTTTGATGTGGCCTCCACAAACAAGCTGCCAAACTACAAGAGGATGATGCGTTTCATAATGCACGGCCCGTCTCTGGGGAGCATCTGCTCTTAGGGAACAAAAACGCTCACGCACATCTATTCATTATCAAAAGAGCTTGGCTATATTTGTACCCAATCCGTGTTACAGTGCCATGCACACACGAACACGCTCGCAGCTGAGGGCTCTGGCCTGTTGTCCATCACATGGCCCTGAGACAAACACAGTCTGGGGTTATGACATCAGAGCAGGCCACGGTTAGATCACACGTCACTGATTCACCACATGTGCTCCCATCACAAGAGCATCATGGGAAAACGACCAACAGCTGTGGTGCGCTCGGTCTCCAAAGACTTTAAAAATACTCAATCTTTGTCTGGTACCAGATAAATGTGTTATAAATGTAATCCTTAAAATAATTAATAATATAAATATGAATAAATAAATAAATAAATATATATAAATGTGTCTGTGTCATCAAAATATATGAAGGGACATTTTATAAAAATGTAATAAAAATTATTTAAAAAAATATATAAAAATTTTAAAAGAAAATCTACCAAAAATAAATGAGAAAATAGTTGTCACATTAAAAAGATATTAATAAAAGGTACAAAAAAAATAATACTATCTATATATATACACACACATATACAAAAAAAACTAATAAATATAAAAAATAAAAATATACATAAATTAATGAAAAAAAATATTAGGTGTCTTGTATTTTTTATGTTATTTTACTTTAATTTGAAATATATTTTAGCACAGCTGTAATGCTGTATTAACCAATCAGCATCAAGGAGCAGAACAATTTGCTTTAAAATCCACTGCAAATAACAGTAAAGATGTCACAAGGTCACAGGAAGTCTTTGGGGAATGAAAGGGCAACAGTGCAGATGGATTTGGCGTTTTCTCCAATCTGATTGGAGGAACAGAATTAACACATCTACCCATGGGGTTTAATGGGAGCTGCAGTGAAAGGCCTCGTGGATGATGTGATCGCTGGGTGGAAGTGAGACAAAAACAGTGGGAAAGGGTGAACAAAGCATCTCTGGCTTGCGTTAGTGCTATCATGTGTGCATGAGGCATTAGTTGTCTTATGCCAGTTCATCATATCAAGTGTGACATATCCAATTTGTTTGCAAAAAACAAGTTATGCTACACTTTGTGGCTGTTTAAGATGTTTCCTTAAACATCAGGACACCATTCGCAGAAAATGTAAGGTGAACCTCACAAATCTAGTCAAAAACAAATACACAACTAATCAATAGCGTTTATATATTATAACACGTTATTGACTGTATATTGTCAATAACAAAAAAAGCATAAATTTTAATAATAAAAATATTAGATATTCAATTAATACTGTCATTATATATATATATATATATATATATATATATATATATATAAATTAAGAAATAATATCAATAATATAAAAAAAGTTAAGCATTTAAGACATTTTTTTTACATTGTGACATAGTAGTAGCTTTGAAAATTACGTTAAAACTGAATATTTCTTTTTTTTTTTTTTTTTTTTTGAAAATGAAGTTTTTTTATTGGTTTTCATTTATATATATATATATATATATATATATATATATATATATATATATATATATATATATATATATATAACAAAACATACCAGTACAAAATTAAATAAATAGATACATTGTGTACAAAATAACACAAACAAAAGTAAAACTGAATATTTCAATTGTAACATTTTACGTGTAAAAAGCTCAACTTGAACTTGTATATGCATGCATGTATATTTATGCATATTCATTTTTTGGCTTGAATGCAAAAAGTAATACATTTGTATCCATCATGACATATAAATATTTCACAATGTCAATTATTTAAAAAATCTTTTGTCTAATTACCATGTCACAATGTACAAATAAATAAATAAATAAAATACAAATAAAAAATAATATATTCAGGTATTTAATGAAAACACATTTATAATATATTTAAAAAATGCCCCCCAAAAAGTAAAAAAATCATGCAGACACATAACAACAATGAGAATTTTCTATATGAACAATAGATTTCTTTTTTATACATTTCTACTGGGAAAGAAATAGGATCATATGAAATTAACACTTGCATCACTTAACTCATTGCCCACAATAACTGCTGTTACTCACACCATGCAAATAAAATCACAGCAGCCTCAAAGATAAACGAAATCTAATCACGGAGTGAGAGAGAGAGAGCGAGGCAGGACAGGAAATGACCCACTAGACCAATCAGGACAGGTTTAGGAGTCACATGACCTGACTGACGTCAGCACAGAGGTGTTGTGTGACCTGCATGCAAACGAGAGGCTTGTTATTTAGTAATCTACACTGAGACCTTTAACAATGAACAGCTTTCAGTCGTGCAGCAGATCGGCCTGGAAGCAACTCTTGAACTGCTGCAGCTGCATGTGTCTCCCATTAACCCGAAAACTCGACACCTTCTGCAGTCAAAGCTCCTTCTCCGAACCGCTCCTCATGCAGTTTCCAAAGAGTTATGCTGAATACAAGCAGGAAAGCCCAGGAGATATTATATTTTAAGTGATGCGCATTTGAATTTATTTATCTGACGAGTACAATAATATCATCAATCTGCAGTCGCCGCAAAATCCTGAGCGGCATTCCACCGGCATCCAAACCCTTACTTCACACATTCTTCGGGATCGCAGCCGTAATGTTTCTCTGGTGGAATAACTGCCTTGATAACTGCGGCCAATCATCTCCTAAGCCCCCATGGTTACAGCATTAATGAATCAATGAAGAAGCCTTCAGAAGCCTCGTGCTGCGGACAAGCAGAAACGCAGGGAGTCTGGAGAGATGAGCCGTTCTGACAAGACGTTGTGCATTGCTCTTGAAGCACTGGGCTGGAATTACAGCCTCAATTTTCTTGAACTTTATTAATCACTAAAAGCATTTTTTTTCCAACTTCCAAAAACAAATGTGGCACGGATGACCTCAGAGCTACGATGAGTTCTGGTTTTAATAGTTTTATTTCTGCTTCGACATGACAACTACACGACTGCTAAACTACATTTAAAATCAAACTTTTACTTTTAAGTTTAAGCCACACATTTCTCACATGTGAATTTGAAATTATCCAAACATTACACATTTAATATTAGTCGACCGTATTAAAAATGTAGGTCAATATGGCTGACAGTCCCTCTGAGTTAAAACAAACCAATATCCCGGAGTAATTCATTTACTCAAACAGTACACGGACTGAACTGCTGTGAAGAGAGAACTGAAGATGAACACCGAGCCGAGCCAGATAACGAACGAAAGATTGACTCGTTCTCGAGTCAAGAACCGGTTGCATCGGTTTTCGGATCAGCAGTACACTGAACCGAGAACCGTTTCTGACGGAGGAGCGGAAGATACTGTGTTTATTGAACCGAACTGTCCGAAAAACGGTTCGCGGAAAAGAACCAAACTTCCCATTACTACTGGTGATCCGAAAACTGATGCAACCGGTTCTTGACTCATGAACGAATCAATCTTTCGTTCGTTATCTGGCTCAGCTCGGTGTTCATCTTCAGTTCTCTCTTCACAGCAGTTCAGTCCGTGTACTGTTTGAGTAAATGAATTACTCCGGGATATTGGCTTGTTTGAACTCAGAGGGAGTGTCAGACACATTAAAAAAGTTAACAGCTTAAGTCATTTGCGGATTAATGCTTATTGGAGATGCGAACCGTTTAAAACGATTCAGTTCGATTTGGTGAACTGGTTAAAAAAGATCCGGTTAAATCGAATGATTCATTCGCGAACCGGATATCACAAACTGCAGTGTTTTGAACTGTCTTACAACAGACACGGAAGAAAAGACAATGCTGAATAAAGTCGTAGTTTTTGCTATTTTTGGACCAAAATGTATTTTCGATGCTTCAAAATATTCTAACTGACCCTCTGATGTCACATGGACTACTTTGATGATGTTTTTCTTACCTTTCTGGACATGGACAGTAGACCGTACACACAGCTTCAATGGAGGGACTGAGAGCTCTCGGACTAAATCTAAAATATCTTAAACTGTGTTCTGAAGATGAACGGGTTTGGAACGACATGAGGGTGAGTTATTAATGACATAATTTTTGGGTGAACTAACCCTTTAAGTCTGGTTTTGTGCTCCAGAGACACATATGTGGTGTTTTTGTAATGCCTAAATATAACAATTGACAATTAATTCATAATATCATTCTTACCATTTGGGATTTAAAACAAGACTATCTTTACTTACTAGGTATCCTTACTTTGAAAAATTATTTATGATGATTTTTATGATATTATTGGATTCTTAACTTTTGTCTTAAGAACAATTTTTGGGAATACAAATATTCGTAACTTTTTTCCCCCCCTCACGTTAGAAAATAAAAATAAAATGTCAGTTAAGAAGAAATTTATTTTTAAGGATGTATTGTGAATCCGGCCACTTGTCTTTAATAACGTTCTCGATTTTTCTTAAACATTTTAGTTGGATGCTTTTTAAACTACTTTACTTTCAAATAATCATTTAACGTTAAAAACGTATGTTTCTATAATGTTTGCAAAAGCATGAAATGGAATGTTTCCTCAACATTCATATAATTAACAAAAACATTTTTAAAACATGGATGTTTTAAATGCTCATAACCTAATGGTAACTTTAGCAAAAATAACACATTTGTATTAGCTGGTGCACACTAAAATGTACAGTATTACTTGGGTTTAAAGTAAAAAAAAAAAAAATTATTAAGCTTCAGAACTAGCAATAATATTGAAAAAATTGCACTAAATATGTTAAAAAAAATTTATGCACACAGACAGATACACATGTGGCCATAAAGAATACAAAAAGACTCATTATGCTACATCCAGAAACCAATTAATGAGCTCTAGAAAGAGTTTTGTATTACTGAACCCTACCGCTCTTGGCAAACACCTGTAAGAGGCATCCACCCTTTCCGCTAACCCTAAAACATGTGGGATGCTAAGAACCAGAGGTTTACCCGCTGCCAACCTCTGTGAGATCGATTGACTCGTTGTTTCCACACATGAATCCCTTGAAAAATGCACAGTCCAATCTCCTCAACTGACCAGCACTCTGCGGCTGGCGATGCGTGTCTCGCAATACGCTCGAGCCGCCTTGAATTTCAACCCAAATCCTATAAAACCTGTTTCTTGTTTGGACTAAATGGAGCTAAGCCACATTCTCCATGTGTTTCCAGAACCAGGTTTTGGAAGAGGTTAACACTGTTGTTTGATGTTTTTGTTGGGTTACACCACTGCCAAGAGTTTAGCCGCTCTATGAAACCCTTTAACTTTTTCGGCAATTTCGGCGATATGTAGCACATTAATGTAAAAAATTGACTTCTAGTTCGCACTCAAATACAGACAAACCGGTGAAAACACGAATCATATTACAGGAAAACAAGGCAGAGGTCGTAGTTAAACCTGAGATGTTCTCCAAACGTGACTTCAGACCGTTGCTCACAATCTCAACACAGATACAAGACAGCCGTCAAGGTTCGATATTTATAGCTTCACACCAAACACTGACACTTACAATCGGTGAGATGCTTCGTCAACACTCTCGGGTTTTCGCCGCGTTAGCATTTGTCCTTACGAACACAAGAATTTGTGCCGGGCTAAGTGTCTCATATCTGACAGTAGTCCAGGAGAGTTTGGTTTGTGTTAGCATAATTGTGAAGGGCCTGAAAACATTTCGTAGAAACATGGAAAACAAACTGAGAGTGAGAGGAACGAGGCCAAGTTTCTCTCACACTCAGTTATTTGACTTGTTGTCCGGTTGCGTCTCTACTCCATTGCATGTCTGTCTTTCCCGCTGGATCCTTATGAGAAGAGCAATGTAAACACAGTATTCTTCTTCCCATCCCTTCCCAATTTCTCCCATCCCAAGAAAAGCCAAAGAAACAAGACTCTTTTTGGACAGCTTGCAGGGGTTATCTGATGATTAATGGACCATGTGTGCAAATGTCCACCGCTGGCAAAGTGGATTTGCTTACACTGATCACTTCCACACACCAGCCGATGGCCTGCAGATCACAGGACGTCACAGATACTAATAAAAGGCACAAGGTAAGACTGAAACCAGAGATTTTATTAGTGAGCAACTCATTCTTGCTCACTGACTCACATTTTGTTCGCCGAGGTCTCAAATTGAACGAACGGCATAAACCGGGACATCTGATTCATAAAGGAGGATCTGGACACTAGGGGCACGACTGTCATGTGTCACTATCGTTCACAACAAGGAGAGAAAGAGAGCGGAAGAATTATGAATGTGTAAAATTGGACACACAATTGGACGGACAATTACAGTGACATGAGGATGGTATTAAAACTAAATCAATTGATTTAGACTATTATTGTGTATTTCTACGGCATGATGAAGTCAAGCGGAGCGATTGACGAGATGGAGCGGGGAAAACTGACAGATTTTCTTTGCCATTATTTGTGAGGTAAACATACAGAAAGATGCAAAAAAAAAAATGGAGTCTCTCTGCAGACTTGCACATTTGGGTGAAGTATAAAAAGGCTCTTAAGACTTTTGAAAGCATCATTTGAATAAATGATTCAGTGACTCTCTCCTCTTAGACACACACACACACACACACACACACACACACACATTTCATAGGCGTAATGTTTTTTCTGCTGAACAAACTGTGTTTTCTATCCCCTCACAGAACCCCACTTGCATTTTTTTGTAAAAAAATAAAAAAAATGTATATATATATTATTTAATTATGTATGATTTATAAGTTTCTTCCCCTTGGGGACCTCAATTTAGGTCCCAGTTAGTCAGTGTGTATTAAATTCTCCACCAGAATAGAAAAACATGTACACACACAAACACACTTGTGTGTTAACGATGCAAACTGCAGAAAGGGCCATTGATGTATTCAGTGAACAAATCTGAATGAATCTTTTCGGTGAACAAGTCATTGGATCGAACCATAAACTGTTCTCAAAAGTGATTAATTACATAAGGGTAACCTGCAGAAACCGATACTGATAAATGAATCTGTATGAATCATTTTGGTGAACAGATTCAAAAGGAATCAAGTCACTGGACTGAATCAAAAAATGTTGTCCAGAAATGAACTAAATAAGAGTAACCTCCAAAAAAGGCCATTAAAATATCAGTAAACAAATAAAAAAAACTGTTTTGAGTAAATAGATTCAAGTCAATGGACCGAATCAAAAACTGTTCTCAAACTTTAATGAACTGAATAAGAGTAGCCTGCAGAAAGGGTTTGTGAACAAATCTGAATGAATCTTTTTGGTGAACAGATTCAAATCACTGGATTAAACCAAAAACTGTTCCCAAACACGATTAACTGAATAACAACAACCTACAGAAAGGGACACTGACAAATCAGCAAAAGAATCTAAATTAATTGTTGTAGTAAATATATTTAAAGTCAAGAAGCGACTGAACAATCAAAGACTTCTCAAATGCAAAAATAAATAAAGTAAACCGTGGCAAATCTGTGAATAAATCGCAGTTTATCTTTAAGGTGAACAGATTTAAATGATTTAAGTGAATCCCACACCACTATCCCCAAAAGCAACAATCCGAGTAAGAGTAACCAGATCCTAAATTTCAGTTCAGACTGTGGTTGACGCTCCTGGGTATGAATCAAAGCCCGAGGCTCTCGATGGTGGCCACTGGAACGAGGAAAAGGCTTCCACATGGGGTCCACCTCTCTCTTGTGCCTCACTTCCTCTCGGACTCGAAAACAAGGCACTCAATATCCAGACCAGACCCCAAGTATGATGACTAATAGTGTGCTAGGCTGTGTGCTCACTGTTAAGGGCCCGTTGCCAAGACTTCCTGGAGCTTGTTTACAACTTTAATGCACATTAAAGTAATTTTGGTCAGAACAAAATGGCAAAATTGGGCAATTTCGAGTTCATGACCAGTATTAATTAGTTTCAACCATGATTCTTCAATTAACACGTTCAGATATGTGTGTGCTCATCTGAAAAACATGATCACTCCAAGATGACATGAACGGATTTGCCAAGCAGTCCGTTAGCTTTTGTTGTGTAGCCGGTGTGTTTTGTGGATAAATAAAAGTTGCCTACTCGGGTAAGACAGCAGCAGAAATCTGGCACTGAAGTGTTTATCAGGAGCACATTATATACAACATTTGCTCTGGATCTGCAATATGCCAGTCTGTTACATGGCAGTGTATGTTAGCGACAATGACAATCAATTTGGGCCTTTTTGTGACAAAGGGAGATATAATTCATCAGTAAATAGTAGTAGATAATATGCCATCTTCATGTATATTCTTGGATGAAAACACAGCTTGATTAAGTTAGGGTTAGGGCATTGTTAGCTAAACATGATATTTCTGATATTTATCAGGCATTTGTCATAAATATATGCGGAAAAAAATATTTTTTATATTTTATTATAATAAATATATTTAACATGCATAAATTATTTATTAATCATTTAAAATATTTTAAAGACTACTATTATTATTATTGTGATTTTTTCTATGAAATATAAATATATTTTAAATACATACACACACACACACATATATATATATATATATATATATATATATATATATATATATATATATATATATATATATATATATATATATATAAAATTTAAAACTAATCATAAAATAATAATCATCATACATTTTTAGATTACACTTAAATAAAATTATTTTGTCTTGAGGTTGATTAAATTCCATGGCAAACAATTTATTGTATTTAATATTTTTTCACATTTTCAATAATAATAATACTTTTTTTTTTTTTACATTAAATACATTTTCTTTGTCACGAAGTTGACAGGTTATATATAAATATTACTATTGAGCACCTTGCAGTTGGATGATCTTGGACACTAAGGTTGCAATTAATTTTCAGTTTAAGTTAAAGTCAAACCATAAAAGAAATGCCAACCCTGATATAATTATCTCTCAACTTACAGTATATTAACATGCATTCATTTAATTTGAAAGGGCACAATGCAATTAATACTCAAACAGGTTCTGCACTGGCACTGGCTTCACAGAACGACCCTTTTATAAGATCACTTGGGTATTTTTAGTGATTCTGACAGTCCAGACAAAATTGTCCATCTTAAGGCATGCCAATCACAACAGTCATCCACATCTCTGTTGCTCTGCAAGCGCTGTACTCTTCCCACAAGCCATCGATGTGATTGCAGGTCTAATTATGAGTGAAGCTCAGTTTCACAGAGGTCTGGGGCTCGGTGCAGTCGGTTCACTCTAATGGATGAAGAAACCTCCATGTGAGAAACATTTAGACGCATGACGTGAGAAGAGCCAATTCACAGCCAGCTCTGGTAATCTATCAATCTGTAGTCACCTCCAAGAGTGAAGTCTTACACAATGGGCTTTAATACGTAACAGAACCAAAAATTTGATAAGAAGGAGAGAAGAGCAGAGATGTCGGACCACACAGAGCGTGACGTTGGACCAGATATCTGACTGCATCTCTTCTGTCTACCTAAGCCCGACTCTTCTGAGGCTTTCCTCTGACCTGATTTCAGACGTGCAAAACACTCGCTCTCTGCTGGATGTGGTTTGTGTTGCAGACTGATGTTGAAGCAGCAATTAGAGCACCGCAAGGAAAAGAGTTGTTAAAAGTGTCAGTTATAAACCGTGGCGCCTGGCCAAAAAGAACAAACTGCATGAGCCATATCTCTAATATAAACCTAAAAGACAAGAAAACACAAGCTCAGAAAGATGCAGATGACAGATTCTACATTATTGCAAGTGTGCGTTCATTTCTCTCAGCTTCAATCTTGCCTGGTTATAAACTCCAAAAACACTTGATCTTTCAAAGCTGACAGTTCAAAACAATCATCATATTAAACATGACATATTGTATATTATTTCTAAGATTTTTCTAAAAAAAAAAAAAAAAAAAAAAAAAAAATATATATATATATATATAATAACACACACACACACATATATATATATATATATATATATATATATATAAATTTTAAATAATAATACATCAAAATAAAATAAAAATCAGCATTTTGAACATTTTAAAATTATTTTTTTAAATTAATATAAAGAAATATTTAAGATATATAATATAATAATTAAAAGGAAAAAAAAAAGATGATGATGAAATAATACTGCTGGTCTGTTTTGAACCCCACTGTATATTTTATATAATTTATACATTTTTTTTATTATAAATAACAAAAAATATATAAAAATATTAAAATAAACAAATATATAAACAAACAAAAAATATATATTGAAGAAATGAACACTTCAAACATTCACATCAAACGACAGTCTCTCCATTTACTAAAATGCCAAAATGATTCCCATTTCCACAAAACTGCTAATATGTGACCAGTTTCCTCCTATGCATAAGCCGTATATCTTTCCTCCAAATGCATGTTATTGGTTTGGTTTGCAATGGCTTTTCTTTCACTTGATTGGCCTTGACTGGAAGAACTGTGTACACTAATTACAAAACGGCAATAAATCTCTCCAATCTTTGGTGGCTTGCCATGTGTTCTAAATAAACAGTGAATGTGAATCTACAACTCAATCTTTACAGTGCAGAGCTGCCTCTGGGGTTTGTGGGAAAAGTGTGATGTCATCACGGGCCGCTGCGGTCCTCCTGAGAGTCAGCCTCTCTTGTTCTAATTAGGGGAAGACAGCTATAATTTACCCGGTCCAGAAATGAGGCGGCCATGGGGTGTTTCAGCAACCTACAACTGCCATACAATGACGCAAATGCTCTGCTTTACCGTCACCAGATGATCAAGCCTTGTGTATCAGCTAACAGCTGTTATCAACATCCAGCCTTTGCCAATGGAATATTCCTCTCCAAAAGACAAAGGCGCCAAGAACGAGAGAATCACTTCCTCATTCGAGGGCCGATGCATTTGTTTCAGGTTTGTATGCAGGAGAAATGGTGCAAAACAGGCCCTGCTCGAGTTTCATAAATCAACTCATGCACAGAGATTAGAAATGCATCCAAAACAACAACTGGCTGCGGCATGAATAATCTGATTCAATCCAGCTGATAAGATGCAGGGCTGTATCTCCATCTGACTCGCAGAGAGAGGTTCATAAATCGCAGCAGTGACGCTTTCAGGGACAGAGGGAGGGGAAACACGAGCCGATCCCAAGCTGCTTTTACACTGCCACACAAGAAAACAAACAGTCTTGGTGCCGTGTGTCTGGCAAAGACACCAAATTAGTCAGATGCTAAAAATAGCAGCGCCCACGCTGATGATCAAACTGATTTAACGGAGTCCTGCTGGATGCAGAAATGGGATAGTTACTTAAAAAAAATACTCAATGATTGTTTATTGACAAAAAAATTAGTTACCTAATCCAAAAATACAATATGAAGGTAGCACTCAACTACTTACAACTACATATAAATTAATTCAATTGAAGACATGAGACAAGTGATGTCAACTAGATGCATAATGCTGATTACCTCAGAAATTAATGAAGAGCCAGTCACCAGAGGATGTCTCTGTTGCTCTCTCTCTCTCTCTCTGGAACCGCAAGTAAGAAAATTATGAAATTTGGCAGACTTACAGTAGTGGTCCTATATAGTAATCTGACCAAATTTGAGGTCTCTAGAACCAACTCTATAGCGCCACCACCAATTCAAAAATTCAAATGGTTATAACTTTTGGAAATTTTGCCCTAAATAAATAACTGTCCACATGGTGATCACATCCCATTACATTAATTGGCATTTGTTTCTACAAACAGTCTGGGTTACAGTAAGACAGTCACAATAGAAGTGAATGGGCTCACTTTATGAAAACCACCAAAACTCTGTAGGCCCCTATTGTTGTTTTTTCCTTTCTATAGTCAATGGCAACTCTATGAACTGCAAGTAGGAAAATGATGATATTTGGTAGACTTATAGTGATGGTCTGGAAGAGTAATCTGTCCATTTTTGGGGTCTCTAGAACCAAGTCTATAGCGCCACCACCTGTTCAAAGATTCACTTTTCAAATGGTCATAATTTATGAATCCTTTGAATCCTAGAAAGTAAAATAAATAAAACGAAACAGTTCACCAGATTACTTTCCTCAGGGTGATCACTTTCCATCCATCAATTGCCATATGTTACTGCCTACCAAAAATCTGTGTTACAGTGAGAATCTTGCAATAGAAGTGAATGAGCCCAATACGGCATGTTTAAATACTATTTCAATACTAAAGCCAGTAGACTACTCTATACTGACATGCTTTTAGTCTGAAAATCAATTGCTAATATTTTCTTTGTAGAATTATATCCATTTTTACAACTTCGTCACAGCATCATATGCAATAAAACCCTAAAACAACTGTAAAATTGATGATCTAAACAGTTTTACAGCTTAAGTTGTAACAAATTACACATGGTCAAGTGGTAAATATTAAAATTAATTCAGTTTTAGTACTGTGGCTTATTTAGTCTGTGTCAGGACTGTAATGCAGTACATCTTTGATCATTATGTAAAAAAGGAAACCTGCTTCGCACCCCATTTCTACAAAATCTGGCAAGATAATTACATATTTATGTAACTAATGGAAAATCGATACCTTTTCCTATCCTGATTGCGTAACACCGGTCCAAGTATTCTGTTACTCCTCAAGTCTGGCTGTGCGTGACATTGTTGAAAACGGAGGCACTCTTGAACGCTGATGTATTAATTTGTCAGAGCAGGAAAGAAAAGTCAAAATAACAAGTTACATCCTGATTCCAGACGATTAAGGAATTCAATAACCTACAGTTTCATTAAATCAAAACAAATCAAAGGCATTAAACTGACTAGAATATGATGATATGATGGGGAAACCAACAATAACAAAAAGAGATGGAGGCCGAGAGGTCAGATCACTGTAAAGCATGACTGATGCTGAGGGAGCACATGTTTGAAGCAATGGTGTGAGACCAAGAGACAGCTGCGCTGATCCAAAACCTAGTCGGTCGACTACCTAAACAGCATTTTAAGGCATCAAGGGTGCACTACTGAAGAGTATCAAATATAAATTGTCAAATGTTTAGGTTCAGTGTATTTTTATGCTAAGAGTGACATGTCATTAGCTTAGCAACAGGCTAATGTCAAAGTCTGACATGCAAAAAAAAAAAACTAAAGCTAAAACAAAATACTCAAGTATTAGAATTTGAAATATTGCCTCAGCAGCTAACTGAAAAAAAAAAAAATCTACTGACATTTTAATTTTACTAAACGTACTCAATTTAAAACTGAAAATTAAAATAAAATTACTTATACTAAAATAAAATAAATATATTATAAAAAAAGTAATAAAAATATAAATAAGAAATATTTTATATTAGAAGAAAAATGTAAATTCAAAAAATGTTGTCCTGGCAAATCACTGAGATAAGTTATTAAAAAATTAATAAAACTGAAAAATACATTAAAGCTGAATATTGAATTGACAAAAGTTTTATTAACAAAAATTAAAAATCATTAAGAACAACACTAAACTAAAAACTCTAAGCACCATACTAGAACTAGAAAATATTACCGGAAATAAAATTCAACTTAAATCTGAAATATAAATAAAGATAAATATAAAAATAATCGGAAGTTAGAAATCTTACCTTGAAACTGAAACAAGTAGAAATACTAAAAGGACAATTTTTTATTTATTTATAAAAACCTAAATATTGACCACAAAATGAGCACTGTTATTAACAAAACATGATAATTTTTATTTAAAAAAAAGCTGAAATAAAATTAATATAAATATTAGAAACAGAAATAAGAAAATAAAGCTCAATATATTGAAATAAAAAAGAAAACAAAAGAACATCAAATGAACTACAATGAAATGCTGGTGGTAAAAGATAAAACCACTACTATAATAGTAAATAAATAACATTTCTATCACCATCTAGTGTGCCACATTAGTGCCTTGTTAGGTTTATTTTCATTTTGGATGCTGCCTTAAAATGTCTCTCCTATGTAGGATATAAACAACAAAAGAAATCTCACTAAGTTTTGAAACAGAGCCAGAATCTAAGGTGAGAAAGAGCCTGTTACTATGAGAAAAAAGTTTGCTTTTCTCCATTAGTTATTGGATATGATAGTTCTCTTTTCATCCCTCCCAAAGGCTTCAATAAGACACAGGCATGAGAAACACGCGGGAGGTTCGTCAGGGGAGAGACGAGCGGGTGGGAATGGATGTAAATGGACCCTTAACTGCACAGAAGAGACAGAGCTGGAGTGAAATATGCGCTCGCTTTTGCTTCAAACAGATTTAGGTTACTTGCTTACCTTCTCTTCAAAGGCCCTGGAGAGAAAGCATTAGTGCTAATGGCAGAACAGCATGAAAACAAAGGAGTCGGATGCTTCAGGAGTATCTGAATATAGCCATACCATAATAAAGACATCTATATTTGCATACGAATGTGCAATATGATGGAACGGCCCCTAATATAAATGCATGTGGTATTTGAGGCTTTCGTTCATTATAAATCACCAGTAAAGCCGTGTAGAAATACCGTAATCTTTAAATCTTACCCACATCACAATAACATTTCGAGGCACCAAGTAACTGTATATTTTATGGAAATATCAAACATGATACAGACAACCTTAACCAAATCTAATCCTAAAATTTCTGGTTGTTTAGAAGCAGCTTTTATATTCAGCATCACATACTGAGTCATGAGCGGCTAAAACATGAGGTTCTGCAGACGTGATGTGTGCACATTAAACACTGGTGAGCATCTTACCTATTCATAGCCGTCTCGCAGAGGAATGAACATGCTATGTAGTTATTTCAATAAAAATCATGCTGTGTGGAATCAATAAAATAAAACAGTTAATCGGTTCATAAAATTACAAACTATAAATAGGTCTTGAAGCAAAAAAATACATTATATATGACCCTGGACCAGTCATCTGAAAGCTAAATAAATAAGCTTTCCATTGATTTATGGTTTGTTAGGATAATGGAGACAATATTTGGGCGAGAAATAACTATTTGAAAATCTGGAATCTGAGGCTGCAAAAAATAAATAAATAAAATACATATATAAAATATTGAGAAAATTGCCTCTAAAGTTGTCCAAATAAAGTTCTTAGCAATGCATATTACTAATCAAAAATTAAGTTTATACACACACACATATATATATTATATATATATATATATATATATATATATATATATATATATATATATATATATATATACATACATACATACATACATGCATACACACACACACATTTATGTGAACAAAATAAAATATATAAATAAAAGGACTAAAAATGACAACACAGCCAAATTAATACAACTTTAAAATCAAAGACAGAAGAAAAAAAACATTAAAAATATTAAAACAAAGGATAATAGTACTTCAACCTTCTTTCCCCAGTGTTTTACCAAATTGTGACACAAAATAGCATTTTTTTATTATTATTATTCAATTATTATTATTATTTTAAAACATTATGCAAGAGAAGACCGCTAACACACCTTTGTATTATAGCTTTTGGTCTTTCATGAAAATGTCATGTCATAATTTTTTTTTAACTTACTGCTTTAAATAAAGGTTTATTATATGGTGCTTACATTACACACTTCTCCTTCAGCAATATTTATTTTATTTAAGATTTCACCTTTATTCTCTTAGTGGTTTAGCACATTTCTCCTGAAGAATAAATCAATCAAATAAAGCCCAGGAGTCGTGTGCAGCTCTGATTATATGGTTTCTTTAGGACAAACAGTCCCATTGTACGCTCTCCGACAGAACGCAGCTGCGGTGTATTACTCGCAATTAAGACTCGCTCGTTACCCGGTGGTACGTTAAAGACTATAAAAACTCATTTGGAAAGTCAAACACAAACTACACGTTTGATTATATTGGATGAGAAAGCGGACTACAACTACACCGTTACATGAACACCAAAAAATGCAGCATGAATCCAATGCACAAAACACTGTACACTAATAACAGGATTTCTGCAGGTTTATGAAGAAAGATTTAAGACGAAGTAAAGAGAACGGATCACAATACATCAATGTGTTCTCTAAATGTACATGGATCAAAGACAAAAAGGGGTTTCAAGCATCAAAACAACAAAAGTTTTATGCAGCTTACATTTTTTCCCCCATTTACTAGAAAGTGTCATTTATTTTTATTTAAAAAATAATGACTATCACACATTTTTGCCTTAATTTACAGAAGACAGCCACTAAAATGTGATTTAGCATTATAGTTTATATACCAAAAATTAATATTTAAAGTCTCTACCAATAATATTTGCCCACTATCTTCCAAACCAATAGGTTTTGCCCATTTGTCAGCAAGAATTTATAATATAAAATAAAATTTAATGTGACCGTTACTTTTATATATTTTAATAAGTACAGGTCAAAATAAGCATGTCGTTTAATTTTTAAATAAACTATAAATACATAAATATATCGGTTATGCTGAATAACACCGGAAGGTTATTTAAGCCTTATTTTGCTATTTTATTTTCAAAGTTAAGTTGACACTTAATTTGAATATGCTTTATATCTGTATATAAAGTCACTTTGTAAATTAATTTTGACACTAAAATGGGACGTCTCGTCTTTGACCCAAGAAATATTTTGTATAGTTTTAACAATATTTCAAGGTTAGAAAATACATCTTCCAACATATCTACATAAGTTTCTGATTAAAACAAAAACTAAAATCTGCTGAAAGGCTCCGAATAGTCCACTTAATTCAAAACTGAAACAATTTTTAGCAGATATTTGTTGTTGATTCAAGACTGCTAATGTAATTTTGCATCTTTTGTGATGAAAGGAAGATATTCATATCGAAAAACCCTTAAATTATGCACATTTAAGGCCTCATTTTGTGAAAATGGCAACTTTAAGACCTGCAGAAACCCTGAATAAAGATGTGAGATAATTACAAACTCAAACCAAGTGCGACAATAGATGAGAATTAGAGAATAAACTCAAAAAACACACGGTCAGGTGTTGGCGTAACCAGAAAGTCATATTGGGCGGCCACGAGCTAAAGGTCCTGGCAGACGGCCTCCGCCTCAACGCTTGCAAATCTGCCCCAATAAAACAATCCCAGATGCCCCGGGCCTCCTCGCTGCTAATAAACAACAGTCCTGTGTGAGAAACACAACTAGAGCCAAACCTGAGGATTCAAACAAACAAGCAAACAAACACATATGATACAACTTTCAACTTTACTACAAAGACAGAAGTATGATCTAGAAGCACGGGGAAGAGGGAATTATTATTAATATTATTATTAAGTACATGATCTAAGAAGCACCATCATTATTGATCCTACAGGTCTCCTATGTGCATTAGCTTGAACGCTAGTGTTAGCTTTAGCACCATTACGTTGAGATGTCTAGACACTCCTTGGCTTTAGCAGAACGCACACAAGGCGCACGCGGGAGGACAATAACATCCCATCATCATCATCATCATCAGTAGGTGGAGCAGCAGTTATAAGAGTCTGTGCATGTGTTCAGAAAAAAACAAAAAAAACGTATTACTAAAAGCACGCCAAACCGTCTATGGGAGCATTCACATCATCCAAAACTACTAGCTATCACAATCTGTACAATTATGTTTTCTGTCAGCTAGTGGCTTATTACATCTATCTACAGTACAGTATATTTTCCACAGTACAAAAATATATTACAGATCTCCTGGAATATTTACATGGGCACTTTTTCGACGAAAAAAAAATTCAGATAATCAGCAGAGTTGAGGATGCAGGGAAGGAAAATCAAAACCGTGGTGTACATACAACACATCCTCCCAGACAGTTAAAAGTCCAGCACCGACGAGAGTTCCCAATTTTCTGCCTTTTTTTTTTTTTTTTTTCTTCAAGGGATAAAAACACACATTAAAAATTCACTGCATGCTTTGGCAGACTCGGAGCATTAAAAAAAAGAGGAACAAGTGGAGGGGAAAAAAGCAAAGGGAAAAGAGCTCCCATCTCAAAAGATCCGCGCGTCCACTTCGGTTTGGGTACGTCAGCAGGCGCTGACAGAAGCTGCCCTCCCCACCCAGTCTTCTAGAAAAACATCCTGAAAACAAGCAGAACCTGCTTTAGTACGACACACACACACATACACAAATGCACTAGAACCATGTCATTTCTGATTGCATTTCTGTACCACAAACAGCAAAACAATACATAAAGATGCTCATCAGAGCATGACGAGCATCTGTCCTGTTATTAACCGCTGCATGGGGAGCTGAAGACATCCATGCTGTCTTTAACATGCATGAATACATGCGCTTCCGCCCACAAAGTGTTCGTCTTGACCACATGCTCAGAAACATCACATTCCACACCAGTGCGGGAGTCTGGGTAAACAAACTCCTACTGCAAACAACTGATGTACTACGATTGATTAATAGTGATTCTAACGAGGGAAACAATCCTGGAATGGTCATTTACATCTGTGGGAGAAGGTCAAAGGTGACTTTAAAGTATCTGTGACCCGGGCGGATTGTATCATCAGCTTTGATTAATTAACGTCTCCTCTCATATCCAGGGTTATTGATCTCCCCCCCACCCCTTGAGCTTTGTGTGTTTGGGTTTGGGGAGAGCCCAGTGACGGGTTACAGTGACGCTAGCGCCATCTGCTGGAGAAGATCATAAAGAGTCTTTAACAGGAAAGCAGAGGCTCCTGTTGGCCAGAACATGGAAGTCGTCGACGGCTCCTGTGCTCTGAACGCTACGGGTAAAGTTCGAGAGAGCTGCTAATGTAGATCACCTGTAGATGTTGGGGTCCAACAGAACTGCCGTGTCCTGAGGAAGCTGGGAGAGGTGGACCACTTTGGTCTTCAGCTGGGGACGGTCGCTCTCGCTGACCCAGGCGTCTGGAAGTCTGTGCACATCAGAAAGACAAAGAAATGTCATTTTTTGACAGTGCATTCAGGAAAGCATGCAGCATGCATTTTGTACGTAATATGCAATTTTTCAGTATGTCAAAATGAGAATATACGATGCACAATGTCCCATATTTTGTAGGACGCCAAGCACGCTGCATTGTTAGATTTAGCATACTACATAAGCTTAGTATACTATAGAATGTCAAAATATGAATATACTATAATGCTATGCACTCAACAAACTAATTCTGTCAGAATGTGCAGAATACAACCAGAACACATTGCATAGGATGTCCCAGAAAGCTATGACCTAGGCTGTCAAATTCTAATGTAATTAACTTATGATACATTTTAACCACGATTAACAACATCTTGATTTAATTTGATCATAATGCCTGCAATTTAATCATTGATTGCATTTGAGTAAGAATCCTGGTCTAAAATGATGCCTCACATAGCATGAATACTATACAGTGTAGGGTTCAATAAAGGTACAATACACTGCAATATTTTGATCAATTACAGTACTTACAGAAAAATACACTAGTATGCATGTTCTTAATTCCAAACATAGCTTAAAAATATACACTACATATAAACATTAGCATTTGCCGGTCCAGAAACACACAGCCTCCGTCTCCTCCAAACATGCATTCCACAATGAGATTATTACAAACGTTTTCCTTTTTTCCTCTTCACAGAGGAGCTTTTTTTGGCTCGGGCTTGTTGTGGTGACCCAGAAATCCATTTTAAACGTCTCGCGAGACGGCAACTTCTTTAGCGCCGTCGCTGAGCTGACAAACATTGCTCTGGCTCAGATTGAATAGCAGCGTGCACATGCACAGGTTTGTCCAAGAGTACAGGTATGCAAGTGCATCAATTATCACCACATGGACCAATGTAGCTGCAGTGCAAATATAAATTGAACAGTACAGTTAGCAGCAAGGCTCATTAACCATAAAAGTAGTTTAAATTGCACAAAGATTAAAGAAAGCAGCTCACAAAGTGGCAAAATTAGAGTGGAAATCTGTGGACGGTTACGGGTAACGTGTTCAAAGGCCTCTCGTCTAAGCCATGGAAATATTGAGAACAAGTTGATAACCTTTAAAAGGTTTTTATCTTGGACTGACTTCAATGAAAAGCAAGTTTGTTTCCAGATTGGTGGTGTTTGACGCAGGCCAGCGCTCTTCAATCCGTTCAATCTGACATTAATGTGGACATTTACCACATAGAACTGGGAATTGATCTGAATCTGAATGCTCAGGTGAGGGGGGAAAAAAGTACTTAGGACAACATAAGAGAAAGAAAAAATGGATTTAGCGAGACAGCAAGAAGAGAAACGTGATCGAGAGACAAAAAGTGTGTGAAATTCGGGAGAAATGGCTTTTTGGCAAATTAGCTGCCATTTCTAAAACAAGAAAGTTTCTGTAAGCATGAAATTCTCCAGTGACCAACACTTGGCTAGCCAAAATCTCATGTATACAGAGCACACTGGGTCCGATACAGTATCCCACGATGCAATGTGTTAAAATGTAACTTTTAATTCAAGTGTGATGAATGAAACCCTAGAAATAGGGATGCACGATAATATGGGCACAACATCGGTATCGGCCGATAAAAGCTTAAAATGACCATCATCGGTATCGGCCGATATGAATATTTCTGCCGATGAGCCAAACCGATATTCTCCAAGTGAAATAATTGACCTGTTTTTCAGGTGTGAATGTCTGTCTACATTTGTAAAATAATACATTTATGGTAGAATCAGTACAGAAGAGATACATGGATTTCTCTTCAGTAAAATTAAAGTTTAAATATATCAGGCGAAAAATTTGTATATATATCGATATCGGTATCGGCCAAAATTATTTTGAAAATATCGTCATATCGAATATCGACCAAAATCCAATATCGTGCATCCCTACCTAGAAACGCATCAACTACAGTGTCTTTTGTCCCTCATTATTTGATCAGAATGGCGATGTTTTTATACAAAACGACTGTTAATAATGGGATGAGAACTGAGTAGCAATTTAATACAGGTCATCTGATAAATGTAGCATAATATTGTCCAAATATGCATACTTCCTTAATATATAGTAGGCGAAAAATGTATGAAATATAGTGGTATAGTATTCATAAAACAGTAGGCAAAAAAAGTTACATTTCGGCAAAATTCAGAAACGTGCATATGATGGGCATTTTACCTATGAGAGAATGCATTAAGCTAACTGAGACTTGTAAAAACACTTGCATATCATTGCTTTTTTGTTGATTTTGATTGCTTCCATTATCCATATTTTGTTAGTTGCTTCGGATGAAAGCGTCCGCTAAATGACATATATATACATATATATATTTCTATTCTGCATAGTACAGAATATACTAGCCCTACTTTCTGCACAGTGCTCACATGCATCTCTCTGCACAGCAGGACACAGACACGCTTGAGGGAAAAACTTCTCCTTTGGGATTAATAAGATCTCCACAGTCAGCTATAGATCAGTCTGCATGTGTTTTTGAGGCAGTTAATGTGACTTAAGGAGCCTCAGAACCATCAGCCTGTCTCATATATCAAGTCATGTATGTGTGTTTGAATCATCAGTGTGTAAGGCCGCCCTCGAGTGGCCCGTGACTCACATGAACGGCTGACATTTAGTGCAGGGCACTGAGGTGAGCAGTACACCTTCATATACTCACATGTCCTCTGGCATCCAATGAAGCAGGACCTTCACTTTCCCAGAATCCTCCTTCCGCCTGGCGATCACCTGCTCAATTACACACGGTGAGAAGGAATCGTAAGATCTCGTTTTAGGTTAACTGCATGCTGCATACTGGCTGTGTGCTTGTGGTTCAATGAAGTCTGACTTCAGTAGATTAAGTGTTGGTACCTACCGTACTGTGAAACACAACGCTGTGGCCTTTGCCTTGGCTCTCAATATGAGTCGCTAGATTGAGGCAGATGGCGCGATGACGGATTGCATCCATGGTCTGAGCATCAAAGAAGTCGTGAGGTCGTGCTGGTGGGAGGAAATGGATTGGAATTAAAGAGCAAGAGTTTTGAACCCAGAATTAAACATGGATCGAAATTCCACTAACACTCACGCAATGACCTCCGCCGTTTGTGCTTAAGTTTCTTCCGTTTGTTGATGCCTGCTTTGGAAGGCGAATCTTCCTTCACCTTGCTCTGGCTTGAGAGTTTGGAGGAATTCTGGGAGCTGAAGTGGGTCGGCACGTGGCGCGCTAGCCCCCCCTGGGAGGCAAAGGTGGCATTGCAACCACCCACCACACACTTCAAAGAGACAGACATCAGTCAGAGTAATAACAGAGAAAAAATAAATAAATAAACCTCACTTGAACTCTTGGCAACGCTGGGTTTTAATTACAGAATGAGTCCTGGGGACAGTGTTTTAATTGTCTAGCCGTGATGACAAAGTTCCCACATAAACACAAAAATGCAGCCAAGGTTACACTTGTTTAACAGTATGAACTCATACTTACTAAAAATGTAAATCTAAATGGAAAAAAGACAGGATTCATTTATTGAATGCAATTTTATTCCTAATTTAGATATTTTGCTGAAATGTGACCTGAAGTGAGAGACAGACCCTGTAAGACCATTTGTTGTGCTCTAAAACTGCATTAAAGAAAGCATTTCTGTATTTAAAGAATAAAAAAAGATAATAACAACACTAATAAAATCTTTACTACAATACAACAAAACATTGAGACTTAATATAACAAATAAAACAATGAAACATTGAAACAAATAATAAAGTATTGTAGTCTGAATATTTAAAATAGTGTTAACAAGCTGTAAGTTTGAAGACTTTAAGACTTACTTTAAGAAAGAGTAGTAGTAGTTTAGAATGCTCGGATAATAAAATGCATTTAAAATACAATTTAATAAAACAGAAGCTAAAAAAAACAACTAAAAAACTATTGTAATTAAATCAATTATAACTAACCAATACAAACTAAAACCAAAAACTAGATCGATTTTTTGCAAGTATCTGTGCATGTGTGCAAAGAGGCTGACCTTGAATGGTTTGTCTCCGCTGTGAGAGAGCATGTGTCTCTGGAGCCAGCTCTGACTGGTGGACGGTGTGTTATACACCTTACAGCCTTTCCAAAGACACACGAAAACCTGCGTGCAAACAGTGAGAAATGTAAGAATTTCACTTAACACAGGTCTCAAAAATCATTTCAAACATGCCAACTATTTTTGGTAAAATGCTTTGCTTTAAAAATATTTGTTTCCTTCTGCCGCAATGCCACATTTAACATGTTTTTGGGGTATATAAAACAAGCATTTACACACACTGACCCCGCCGCGCTGTCCGTCCACGTGCACTCCGCGGATGTGTTCGGCCAGGTCCGGGCTGCTGTTGAACAGCATGTGGCACTGATCCCAGCAGCAGGGGTAAGATGAACCCTTAGCGGAGGAGGAAGACGCCCCGCCGTGACCGTTCATCATAGCTGGGGTAGAACGACCGCTGGAATCAATGCTCTCCATGTCCATGAGAGTGCTGCTGATACTGAAACACACAAACAATGATTTAATACAAAGAAAACCAAATGTCTTTCAGAAATCTATTAAGTTTATAGGTGCACCAATGTGTGTTTGTGGATGTGTTGATATTTGGATGTCGAAAGTACTAGGAGTAATTTCTTTAAGTGGAAACATTGCCTTTTTAACAATGTTTTCTGGATTAAATCTCACTGTAGTAGTGGTTATCCACTAAAAATATCATGTATGTGCACAAAACTGAAACTAGAAAGAATGACGGACATAATGAGATTAGAAATGACAGGCTGTGGCGTTGATAAGCAGTACAACACACACAAAAAAAGCAAATAAGGGGCGATTGATTGAGTAGAATGACTATTAAAGAAACTTTCTTGAATATTTTTTGTGGTAAAACCTGCAATGCAGCACCCATGTTAACACCCATGAGTCTTTGTGAATGGTAAACGAGGCCAGTGCAGTGGGACGACCACCTAACCGTGGTGCAGTAATAATGATCTTTTGAGTGTGGGAGAGAACAGCGGTAAACTACCACAGTAAAACACCATGAACTCCAGTGAATGTGACTGCATGGCTCCTGAGGGGAGAGGAGGGGCTCGCACACGCTTCCATCTGTTGGTTCCTTTCAGACTTCACTGCCCACAACTGACGCTAAATCCCAGGATGTGCCAGAGAACAGGATGCTGGGTAATCACAAAGACAAACTCCAACTGCCAGTCTGACTACTGATGAAGTGATACAGTGTTGACAGCTGCAAAACCCACAGGTACAGCAGTGATTCGATGCTGAAAAAAAAATATCTGAAGAATGCACGTAAACTAGCCTAAGATTTAGCATTAGGGACTTATTCAAATCAATAACAAGAAGTATGAGCAATAGTAATAGTGGTGATGCTAAATACCAACATTTAATGCATTAATATTTGAGACTTGTATACATTAACGGAGTTACTTAATATTTTGCACATGCATTTTGAAATTCTGACACCTTACTAAAACCATTTTTGTTGTTGTTTTGTTTTATCTGAAATTAGAAGCAGGGCAAACTGGGTTTCTTGGTCCTGCAGGCTGACGCACAGGAGCCCTTAGACGTTATGAATGTGTTTGAGAGATTTCATTTCAAAACGGTCAAAACTGACTGAAGACGACAGACAATTAACACCTGCTTTGACTCAAACGTCCCATCCAGTGGAGTTCCCCTTAAAACTCATGTGCACTTTCACATATTCAAGCTGGAACACCTGCTGTTTGGCTTCAGAATCAAACCTATTAATAATTTTTATGTTAATAAAATTTTTTAGATTATGCAATATAAATTTAGATTGGTTCCTCATGCGAAGCAACAAATGATGCAAGCATTTCACCCAACAACAACTTTTGTGATCCACAAAACTACTTTTACGTGAAACTACATGCTCATTGACATTTTAACTAATTATCTAAATTATGTTATCAGTATTGAAAATTAATAAACATAAAATTCCCCCTCCCCAAACTGAAGATAATGAGGCACTAATGTCTGTTCAATTAAACTAAATGTATTAGGACTCTTGCGATAAAGCTGAAATTGAATGAAGTGTCAATTGCATCATTAGATTTAGATCTCGTCCAATCAAATATTTCTTTGCTTTTGCAGCATTGTAACCAATTGCACACATATCTGTTGAGTGCATGAATGCAATAGCCAATCAGATGTGTTCACATTAGACACTGGTTATAAAACCACAGAAAATTCTGCCAGCGGCCAAATATTGCCACTTAAAGGGATAGTTAACCCAAAAAATGATAATTCTGTCATTTACTCACCCTCATGTCATTTCTTTCTTCTGTTGAATACAAAAGATTATATTCTGAAGAATACTGGTTACCAAAGAGTTGATGGTAGCATAGTTTGCAAAGACATCCTATGGAAGTCAATAGCTACCATTAACTCTTTGGTTACCTACATCTTTTGTGTTCCACAGAAGAAAGACACTCATCTAGGTTAAGTAAATGATTTTTTGGGTGAATTACCTCTTTGGGAATATATAACATCTGCGCCTGCTTCTGCTGAATAACCTACTTGTGGATCTGAACATTTCTAAATGAGACCTGAGCTGTGCTATAAAGGCACGTTTTGTCTCATCCACCAGTTGTCGTGTGGTCTGGGTCATACAACAGTTAGATTGAATCCCTCCAGCTGCCCGAACAGCAGGGCTCAGGGCCTCCACTCAGATTTTAAGAGCTTTATTCCCAGTGAAAGCTCCTCAAAGCTGCAAGGGATCCCCATCCGAGCAGAGCTGACCTATATAATGTGTTCACCGTGAATTCGTTCCATTGTGCCTGCGGATAATCTATGGAGATTTCCCATGTGCTGCGAGCCAGGATGTCTACAGCACGACAGACGATGAGGAATCCAAGACCAATAATATTAAAAGAGGCGCCCTGGCATGATAAAGGCAGATGATGATATCAAGCACCTCGTCAGAAAGCGTCATAAAACACATGCACCGACACACCCATAAGATGAAAGGTCTCACGGGTTCGAGCGGGCCGGATGACGTAAAACCAGATCAAAGCAAAGCGCTCCATTTGATAAGGCAAAAACCGGCAGTCATCAACTTCTCGGGCCAACAACTGCTGTGCCTGCGCTTCATCCTGATAGATAAAATACTCGTATAAGCTAGAACGCTCTCTTTCACTAGATCTTCCTTTCGTACAATGAAAGTTACTGTTCAAAGAGTTCTTGTTTTTCATTGGCAAACACATTTAAATGAGTTTTATGGTACAGAATTACTCTGGATTGAATAGTTATTGAAGGGACAACAGTTCAAATTAGACTCGAAGTTAAAATACACCTGGGATTGTTGTGCTATAAACACTAAAAACAGATCGATGTTATTTCATCACCAATACAAATGTATACTGATGTTCAAGTGTTTGATGTGCAAAACCAATCGTAATGGTTTTATGTCTGCTTTTGACACAATTGATGGGTTTCTAAAGAAAAGGACTTGTGAACGTTATTTACATGTGAAGTAAATTATCTCATGGGTCAGAAATATAGCTTATATTTTTTTAAACATTGCATTATGACAAACGCAAGTGCCCAACAACAAAGCAGAACAGATTTTAAGTTCTGCTTTTTGACAAGTGAACAGTAAATAAATGACCACAAGAATATGCTTTATGAATATTGATTTTTTTGTACATGTACCATTTACTTTCATTACAGATATCGATTTCTTCTTTTTGACAAAATAATCAACAGTACATGAATGACCATAAGACTTACGTCTTATGAATATTATGTATAGATATATATATATATATATTTACTTTGTGGTTAGACCACATGTGTGCAGAACTGATCTCATATGACTGATGTCTGCTTTTGACAACATTACTAATAGTAAATAAGTTACATTAACACTAAACAATATACGCCTTATGAATATATATATTTTATAATGGTTAAACCATGCATTCACAAAACAGATATTAATTTAATTTGTGCTTTTTGACTAAACTAATTATTAATATTAATAATATAATAATATTAATTAATAATAATAGCATTATTAATATTATTATTACCAGGTAGTGGCAGAATATATTATTTTGTTTCACTTATTTTTGCCAAAAATAACTAAGTCAACAGTAAACAAATGACCATAAAACTATACAACTTGCCTCATGAATATTACAGGAATTATTGCTGGTAATATTGTTGTTATTTCTGCCATTGATATAGTATTTTCTAATCTGAATGATCTTTGTTGTGGGCTTAGTCTGCACATTTGTCGCGCGCGAGAGTTGTGGGTTTATAAAAATAGCACATTAACGCGTCATTAATCAACAGAGCTGATATTAAACGGCGGATTATATCGGTGAAGTATCGGTGTGTGTCGGCGGCAGCACACGCACCTGTCCTCGGAGTCCATGCGGCTAAGCGGCTCTCCGTCCGACGATAAGCTCATCATCTCCAGACTCGCACGCCTCTTCATTCCGCCGCCGCTGCTGTTTTTCTCCGCCGGTGAGGGCGCGCTCTCCTCCTCTCTTTGTTCTCTCTTCATCCGCTCCGTCGTCCCGTCCGCGCTGCCGGGGCTCTTCTGCGGCTCTTTCTCCGGCTCCACCTCGGTCTCGTCGTTGCCGCCGTCTCCCCGCGTGGCTTCCTCCGGGCTTTGTTCTGTAGACTCGTGTCCGTTGGGCTTCTCGTCCGTCTCCGCTCCGTCCATCTTAACGGCCGGTTCCGGATCGGCGGCGCGCAGGCCTGACTCGCTCCCGTCGCCGCTTTGTTCGCTCGGGTTCGGCGACTCTTGCTCGGAACCGAAGGAAGTCGTCGAAGCCATCGGGTTCCGCTCGTGTGCGCGCGGTCTGGTCGGGTTTAAGCGACGGTGAAACGGGTGAAACGCGGAGACTTTCAGCGAGCGGACGGATCGTGGAACGGCTGATCGGGGGCGCGCGGGGAGGAGCGAGCGTGACGTCAGCGCTTATTATGAATGCCTCCACGTGCTCGCAACCCTAAATATACATGATAAAGCCGAAAAGTTTCCATTACAAATGCGAAATATCAAAATGACACCGTAATCTCACCTGTGTTCATTCATAAGGAGGCCTTAATTTCAAACTAATTTAATATTAATTTATTTACACCTCTTTAAGAAGTAAAATACAGGAATTATATCGTTATACAACACAATAAAGATATATTGAGCTGCAAATACGAAATTCCTTAGTTATTTGGGAAAGTTTCTGGCTGGATTAAAAGACTAAAAATTTACTAATTCATACTCGAAAACAGGTGTTGATATAATTACATCAAAAAGTGTAAAAACGTTTATTAAAAGACTCGAAATCGTAATACAAACATGTATTATTATTATTATTCTTTCCTAAAACACCATAAATAAAGTGATTCTACTTGTTAAATACGACATATCATATTTGTAAAAAAAATAAAAAAAAAAAAAATTGGAAATGTTATTTTGTAGTTACACACCACGTGACATTTAATTAAAATGTTTGTAGAAATATTTGGCAATGTTAATTTAAAACAAAATCGTCTTTATAGCACAGTTTTATTGATATGTATAATAAATAAAATCGGTTAATAAGCAGAAACTGCAGCGGAAGTGCATCCTACGTGTTTTTCTGTTATCAGAAAGTTTTCTCTGCAGCTTTTCTCGTGTGTCTCAGGTGGGGGGTTTCCAGACTCATTATTTACCCCGATATCACACGAATCTAGTTCAAAACTGAAAATATAAATGAGTCAGATGAGCCTTTCTGGCCTTTAAATCGTCTCTTCCTGGAAAACAGCACTAGATGGCGTCAGTTTCCGGTCTCTATGATCTTCACTGTGTTCATCAAACCAGCAGATGGTGACAAAATGTAAAAGAATTTAAATACTGCTCACATTTGAATACTTGACAGTATCTATCTTGTTGTCAAATTTAGGGACCGTCACTAAAGTTACACTGCATACATTGGTACACGTTTCTAACTTCAACAGCATTTGAAGAGAATGACTCAAATGGGTCATAAATCCAGGTGTCATCTATAATGCACACCTTTTAGATTTTTGATGTTTATTAAAACAAATATGAACACTGATCTATACATGTTCTCTTTATAGTAAATCAATGGTGTGAGCCCATTTACAGTAGTGAAAATAACATTTTTACAGATGTTTTGACAGTTTATTTGAATAAATATCAAAACCCCAAGAGGAATGCATTATAGCCAACATAGATGAAAACTTTACAATTATTAAAGTTAGAAGCATGTTTATATACATACACACACATATATATATATACATATATATATATATATATATACACACACACACACACACACACATATATATATATATATATATATATATATATATACACACACACACACATATATATATATATATATATATATATATATATACATACATACATATATATATGTATAATGTTCTTGTCCTAAACATGTTGTATTAATAACAAAATGATACCTAAAGTAAATTGTACAATTGTTTTTCTTTTATTATAAAATAATTTGTATTTTTAAAAATAATTTTAAGTTCATCAAAATGCATATAGAAAATATATAGTTTATATATAATTTTATACATTTTAACATATGTTCTTTACAATATTAATACAATTATTTTTAAATGAATTAAAATGCTAACACTCGCACACTGTATACACTTAAAGTACTTTATAACAGTATAATATATATTTTTTTACTTAAAAGTAAAAATTACTTAGAATTTTTGGTTTCTAATTTTGTTATATAAAATTATATATTTTTTAAAATATTTTTAAAAAATTTTAAGTTAACAAAAATGCATTTTCTATATAAATGTAATAAAAACAAATTATATGTATATGTTGGTGTACATTATATTTGTATAAAATAAAAATAAAAACTTGCTTATCAAACTTATCGTATGTGTGTGTGTGTGTATATATATATATATATACACACACACATCCTCATTTTGATTGACTACACATGCACGCCCACACACACACACACACTCTCCAGTAATCAGATGGAAAAAAAGGAATCAAAAGCTTTTTGAATATACTGTATAAGAACATCAACATTTATTTCACATGATATAAAACAGATGAAATATGAACATTTGCATATTGACTCTGATACATAACCTCTTCTGTGTGTCTGCTCTGCTCATAGAATGGTGTACAGTATATACATCATGAACTTTACAGTTTATACATCAAAGTTGAACACCAAACCCTGCTTATTGCTTTATCAACCGTTATAAACGCTTGCTCCTCAAACCTCTGAAATACTCTTCTTAAAATGGTAATACGCTGTACTCGTCTCTCTACTTAAATATCTCTCAGCCATAGAAAAATAAAACATAAGCTGGAACATTCATGAGTGTGTCGGGAAACAGTGTGGTGGCTATTGCGGACTATCCAACATACAGATCATTTACAAATCCTGTCCTTCGGCAGCAGTACGGTGGCACCTTATTGAAAGTTTATAGTTGTACATCGTTTATATATAAATCCTCTGATATCAAAAAAGCAACGATGGGTGTCGTACAGTGCAAAAGATATGAGTACTAAAAATCGCGTCGACCAACAATAGATAAAACCGGGAGCGACTGATTAAAATCCATATAAAAACAAGCGAACGATGAACGCAACCCTCGGCAGTCCGAATTAAATAAGTGGGCTTTACGCTCCACTTCCTGTTGAGAGAGAGTCTGGGTGCTGTAATGTACATCAGAGAGAGTTTAATAGCACCTCCAATCAAACACAACTCAACTCTGGGGTCTACAGAAAACAAAAGGGAACAATAGGAATATAAATAAGCACTATAAATGAATCGTGTGAACTAAGGCCTGGACGTCGCTGTGTGTCGGTCAGCTGATGGGCGGCACTTCCTGTCTGTCTCATGATGATGATGATGATGTGTGTGGCTCACGGTGGGACGTCCTCTCACATGCTTCACTGATGTGGCTGGAGGGGCTGCTGGACACACAGAACAACAACATTTTACACACTTATATTTAAGATATATTTACATGTTAATATCTAAATACAACTCAAAAAAAAAAAAAAAAAAAAAAAAGATTATATATAATATATATATGCACATTAATTTCCAGGAAATTAAGCACATTTCCTACACAATCTTGTTACTGAAATGCAAAAAACATAAAATAATAAAAAATCTGATGACTATAATTAAAAGATGCATTATTTTAATTTAAATGAAAGTACATTAAAATATAAAAATAAATTATGCAGCATTTTTGTTGAATACTGAATTTAATTATACTGTTATTCATGGTAATTTTAATTTTAAAAATGGCATCCAAATGGGTGATTTTCATGACTTAGTTTAGAGGAAACTATAATTTCATAATGCAAAAAGGGTAATACATTGTTCTAAATTGTAATAATAATAAAAAAAAATTATAATAATTGCACCCAAAATCATTTTTATGAAGCAACATATACATTTCATTATGCAAAAAAATAAATAAAATGTAATTTTATGTAAAAATATGTAATAAAAAAAAAAAAAAAAAATGTAATTGCTCCCAAAAGCATTTTCATGTTGCAACAATATAACTCATGTTTTTCTTTTGATTTTGGAGACAAATATGACTCGGGCATTTCTCTGTGATCTCGATGCATTTAAGAAGACATTCTGATAGTGAAATAATGCATGAATTGTTGCATCTACATCACAGCACCCGAGCTGTTTTCATTAAGTAACACAAATAGCATTTGTATTTAATTGGCTTCACTTGCTGATCAAATCAATGAAAATTTGAAACCGCTCCGTTCCACAGAACATCAATTTAAAGGCATGTGTTCATGCAAGTAATACAAATCATAACTCTTTATATTGTCGATAGAAATATCAGCATATGTATATACTGTATCTGTGTGTGTGAGCGTGTTGTCATGTGCAGTGATGTCTGAATAACTCTTAATTGCACTGTTAATTAGAGAAGCTTTATGCTCACTGAGACTCTATGAAGCTAATGAACTCTAGTTGGAAGGCTAATTACTGCTTCATTTGAGACGATCCTTCATTTTCCTCTGAGAACAGACAGATCACACACACACACACACACACACTTGTATTTATGATGCAGTTAAACCCTTCAGAAAACGCCTCCTGTACGCTGGCATGAAACGCTGGAGAGTCATTACAAACACAACGCAGTGACGTCTGATGTGTGTGTCTTACTCGTCCATCTCTCCTCTCACACACACATGAAGTGCGATCCGTCCGTCAGCTGTGGGGGGGAGGGCGGAGGCGGGGGAGAGGAGGAGGAGCTTGGAGATTGGGGCGGAGTCGACAGACTGTTCACTGCAAACCCCACAGCGCATGCAGACAGACAGACAAGTGGTTAATCACACACACATGTTCAAGCAGGACACTGAATCAAGACTTCTTATCCAGAAACGCCTCTGTTTTGTACTGAAAGTACTGAAAGAGTCTAATGACATTCAAAAGATTCCTTTGAACCGATTCTTTTTAGCGAATCATTATTTAATATGCAAGTCATAATCATATGTGACCCTGGAGCACAAAAGCAGTCTAGATGTTTCTTTTATGCCACAAATCATTAGGATATGAAGATCATGTTCCATTAAGATATTATGGACATTTTCAACCTGAAAATATATATAAAAAAAATAAGTTTTAATTAGTAATTTTCATTGCCAAGAATTCATTTGGATAATGATTTTATCAATATTTAGATTTTTTTTGCACCCTCAGATTCTAGATTTTCAAATAGTTGTCTCTCGGCCAAATATTGTCTGATCCTAATAAACCATACATCAATGGAAATCAAAAGTTTTTATAAAGTTTTATGGTCCAGGGTCACATATAGCTATTTAAATGAATACGTATATAAATTAATATATAGGTAATTTATAAATACTTTATTTTATAAATTAACATTTCAATTAGGGATGCACCCATTCCACTTTTTTCAGAACGAGGTCGATACGGATACTTTTATTTTTGGTACATGCAAATACTAAGTACTGATACCAGTATTTTATTTCATTTGTAATAAAAAAAAAGTACCAGGTACAGAGAGCAAAAGAATATGTATGTTAGTTGTCTTAGTTTATTAAACAAACGGATATTTCCTTCAGTTATTTTCACACTTATGTCAATTAAAATGTATTCTCCAAGCTTGAGTTACTCATGTTTTTGCTCTATGGTGCTTCATCTTTAAGTTAACAGCATTAGAGGCTCTGTACTTGTAATCACAAGCCGTTTTCCTGCAATTATGAAAGGAATCACTGGTTCC